>NW_005842707.1:271696-311491 GCF_000455745.1 Alligator sinensis
TCCCGGCTGGGCTGGGGGTCGGCGGGGGGCTCCACGGCTGCTGGAGGGTTTCTGGGGGGCTTCGGGGGAGCGGGGGCGCAGTGAGCTATCACCCGCGCGTCTCTCGCCGCTTCCGAGCCTAACTGATCTGGTCCAACTCTCTGCTCAAAGAAGGACCATCCCCAGCTAGATCATCCCAGCCAAGTCTCCGTCTAGCTGGGTCTTAAAATCTGCCAAGGATGGAGATTCCACCACCCCTCTGGGTAACCTGTTGAAGTGCTTTACTACCTTCTTAGTGAGAAAGCTCTTCCTAATAGCTAACTTGAATTTCTCTTGCTGCAACTTGAGACCATTGCTCCTTGTTTTGTCACCTGCCACGAGAGCCCTCTCTAGGGGTGTGCAGAGCCCAGGGCATATCAGCTTGTGTGGGGCCAGGAGCTGGGGGTGGTGATTGCCTGTAGAAGCCGGTGGCAGCATTGGCAGTGGGGATGGGCAGTGGCAACTGCCTGCAAAGGCTGGCATTGGTGGCGGAGGTGACGACGGCACACAGAAGCTGCTGGCAGCAGCTGTGGTAGCAGGGGAGGGGGGTGGCAACTGCCTACAGAAGCTGCCAGCAAGGAGGGGTGGTGACTGCCCACAGAAACTGCTGTCAGTGGCGGGGGGGGGAGGTGGCAACCACCCGCAGAAGCTGCTGATGGCAGTGCTGGCAGGGCCACGGCAGGGCCTGTATGGCACTGTCCGCAGGGCCCCCCAAAGCGCAGGGCCCGGGGCGGTCACCCCAGTTTGCCCCCACACTAGGGATGGCCCTGTCTGCCACCACTGAGAACAGTCTAGGATCATCTTCCTTGGAACCACCCTTCAGGTAGTTGAAGGCTGCTATTAAATTCCCTCTCAGTCTTCTCTTCTGTAGATTAAATAAGCCTCATCCTCTCCTTATAAGTCATGTGCCCCAACCCCTAACCATTTTCTTTGCCCTCTGCTGGACTCTTTCCACTTTGTCTATATCCTTTGAGTAGTGGGAGGCCCAAAACTGGACACAGTACTCCAGATGTGGCCTCACCAGTGCAGAATAGAGGGGAAGAATCACTTCCCCCAGTCTGCTGGCAACACTCCTACTTATGCAGCCCAGTATGCCATTAGCCTTCTTTGCAGCAAGGGCTCACTGTTGGCTCATATTCAGTTTATTGTCCACTGTAACCTCCGGATCCTTTTCTGTAGAACCGCTGCGCATTCAGTCAGCCCCCAGCCTGTACTGGTGCATGGGATTGTTCCATCCTAAGTGCAGGACTTTGCATTTGTTCTTATTGAACCTCATGAGATTTTTTTTGATCCAATCCTCCAATTTGTTTGGTCTCTCTGAATCCTAGGCTTATTCTCCAGGGTATCTACTACTCCCCTCAGCATGGTGTCATCTGCAAACTTGCTGAGGGTGCACTCTATGTCATCTTCCAGGTTGTTGATAAAGATATTGAACATAACCTGCTCCAGGACTGACCCATGGGGCACTGTACTTGATACTGGCTGCCAAGTACATATAGAGTCATTGATTACTGTCTTTTGCGCCTGATGCTCCAGCCAGTTTTCTATCCACCTTATAGTCCATTCATCCAACCAACCCATACTTGCTTAGCTTGCTTGTGAAAATGTTGTGGGAAAGTATATCAAAAGCCTTACTAAAGTCAACGTGTATCACATCCACTGCTTTCCCCACATCCACAGAGCCAGTCATCTCATCATAGAAGGCAGCCAGGTTGGTCAGGCATGACTTGCCTTTGGTGAATCCACACTCACTGTTCCTAATCACCTTCTCATCCAAGTGCCCTGATAACCTATCATAGAACACCAAGGTTCCAGAGAACATAGTCTGAAAACCACTATCTTAAATAAACCAATAAAAGGAAGATAGGAAAGAAAGGGGAAAGCTGAAAAAGGCCTGTTTAATCTAAATGAGAAGTGGTTTGTTTTATTTTAAATAACTAAATGGAAAAGGCTAGATTCACAGCTGGAGTACAACTGCACAATGCTTTGCAGAAATTGGGGGAGCTCTGCTGTTTTACACTACTGTAGATCAGCTGCAACCATCATACCAAGGCCTGAACCTATCAGGTGCTGAGTGATTAAAGAATGTTCACCCATTTCTGGGCACTGATGGCTCCAGTTTCTCTAGCATATGAGATGACAGCCTTAGCTTTGTTAGAAGTCAGTTGGAGCTTTGCCATTGACTTCAATGGGGCAAGATTTTCATGCTGAATCTTTACAGGGTATTGTCGAAAGGTGAGAGAAAGAAAAAGCATGTCAAAAACAAGACTATTGCCAAGGACTAAATTAATATCTGTTTAGTGGTACATACTGTACCGTAATAAAAATGTATAGATGATTACATTTATTTTAGTGACTCTTTATTGGAATAAAATTATACCTATTTTAGGTTATAAATATTTCTGTGCACACTTACATGGAATCTATACTCACATTTTTAAGGGAAATCTGAATACTGCTTAATTTGGAGGTGGGGAAGTCAATTGAGCATAAGTGTAATTGGTTTTGGCCAGAAAGCTGGAACATCGTGTACAAATGGGTTTTAATTGAGAAATACCAGCAATCCTAGAGATTTTGCAAAGAGTTGAAAGCATTTGATGAAAACATAAAAATATATAGACTTCAGCCTATGAGCTATGGTGTTTAGAAAGGGGAGTATTAATTGGTAGGCAAGAGTTCATGGTGATATCAGATAACTAGGGTAAAATTAGAACAGTGTCAAGCTTAGTTTAAAGTATTCCTTACCAACTACATTATTACTTTGATCCAGTAGAGGTCAGACGCAGTTAGATGTCAAACCTGATATAATAGCCTTCAAGTTGTTTTTTCCCTTTTGACTCTAATTTACCCAGAGCAGGGCAGCACTATGCGCAGCTACATGAGCTAGCTCAGACCATGCTAACTGCTGAGCTGGAAATGTTTTCATGGGGTTGTGGCAGGGCAAATGAGTCCAAATACAGGGTTTCAATTGAGGTTCATGGAGGATTCGCTTGGGCAATTTAGTATATGGTACTGCTCTGTGCTGGCTAGACATACCTGAATCACTGAACCTGCATATCTGGTGTGTTCTGCCACAATGAAGGTAAACCTTACTTGGCTTCAGAAGTTTCTAAAGAAATGACAATACTGAATTATAAAATGACATTTAAGAATATATACTCATAGCGCTTTTTTTATCTGAAAGGACTGGGCTCCAGAAGGATAGGTGCATCGGTGAGGTGAATAGAAGACTCTGGCAATGGTGCCATCGCGGTGGGTTTGGCTTCCTTGACCACAGTCCGCACTTCAGAGAGAGCGGACTGTTGGGAAGGAATGGCCTCCATCTCACCTGGAAAGGGAAGAAGCTCTTCTCGGCCAGAATGGCTGACCTTCTTGACAGGGCTTTAAACTGAGACAACTGGGGGATGAGCGGTATACTAACTGTTCTAGCCCAAGTCATGTCAGCTGCACTACCAATAACTTGGACAACCCAATGGGAGACAGCCCAAGGAAAGGTCCCACTAAACCCCTCAGGGAAGCATTGGGCTTTTCATGGCAGACTTAACTGCCTATACACAAACACCAGGAGCTTGGGAAATAAGCATGAGGAACTGACCCTTCTCTTATGTGAAAATGATTTTGACCTGGTAGGAATTACAGAGACCTGGTGGGACTCCACCTATGATTGGTTGGTGGCAATAGAGGGCTATAACTTGTATAGGAGAGACTGTGTCCAGAAGAGGGGTGGGGGTTTCATAGTTTCATAGTAGCTAGGGTCAGAAGGGACCTGAACAGTTCATCAAGCCTGACCCCCTGCCACAGGCAGGAAACAATCCACTTGCCTGGGAAGTTGGTTCCAGATTTTGGCCACCCTAACTGTAAAATATTGCCTTCTGATCTCTAACCTAAACCTATTCTCCATCAGCTTATTATCATTGTTCCTTGTCACCCCAGGTGGTGCTGGGGAGGGGGTCAGGCTAGATGATCTGTTCAGGTCCCTCCTGACCCTAGCTACTATGAAACTATGAAACCCCCACCCCTCTTCTGGACACAGTCTCTCCTATACAAGTTATAGCCCTCTATTGCCACCAACCAATCATAGGTGGAGTCCCACCAGGTCTCTGTAATTCCTACCAGGTCATAATCATTTTCACATAGAGAAGGGTCAGTAACTCTCCTACTAACTGTTCTACAAGAAGGGTGTAACTTTCTACATCAAAGATCAGCTCACCTCCCTGCAGATCAAAATTCCAAACCAGGAAGGGCATCTTGAGACCAACTGGGTCAAGATACGAGGAGAACATGGGGAGGGTGACTTATTTGTAAGAGTCTACTATAGACCTCCCCACCAAGGGGAAGACCTATATCAGGAATTCAATAATGAACTGGTCGAGGCCATGCGCTCCCGATCCATGATCTTCATGGGGGACTTTAACTTCCCTGACATCTCTTGGGACAAGTGCACGGCCAAATCTGACAGGTCACGTAGCTTCCTCACATGCATCGATGACTTCTACCTAACCCAGGAGGTCTAAGGACTGACTAAGGGAGAGGCATTGCTTGATCTGGTCCTGGCCAATGGGGTGGACCTAGTGAGTGATCTGCAGATTAAGGAGAAGCTTGGTGACAGCGACCACGAATTGATCGCATTCTTAGTTCACCGAAGAGCAGGCAAAGCCAGCAGTAAAGCAGAAGTCCTTAACTTTGGGAAGGCTGATTTTTGCAAACTGAGAGAATTGGTCAGTCAGGCAATTAGAGTACACAAGGAATGGTTATTTCTTAAAAACATAATCCTTGAAGCACAGGGCAAAGTCATACCACCTCACAAGAAATGCAATCAATGGGCAAAGAAGCCCCCATGGCTGAATAAGGAACTCTTGGACCTTATTAAGCTCAAAAGAGTAGCCTACACCAGCTGGAAAACAGGAAGCATTACCAAAGAGGATTACTCTGCACTCTCCCGCACCTGTAGAGAGTGGTTGAGAAAAGCCAAGGTACAAACCAAACTTAGGCTAGCTACGGGAATCAAGGACAACAAAAAATCCTTCTTCAAATATGTGGGAAGTCGGAAAAAGAGCAAGGATAGCACTGGACTCCTGAGAGAGCCAACAGGGCAACTGACTTCTGATGCCGAAGAAAGGGCCAATCTCCTAAATGACTTTTTTGCATTGGTTTTTCACCCTCCCAGGAGGATCACACTGTCAGGAATGGCACAAAACCAATCCAGGAGCAGGCGGTGGGCCTAAAATTGATGTGCATCAGGTGAGGGAACACCTTGAGAAACTAGACATTCACAAGTCCGTGAGCCCAGACGGAATGCACCCAAGAGTCTTGAAGGAGCTGGCAGACATCATTGCACCCCGCTTGGCAGAGTTATTTGAAAAATTGTGGCACTCGGGCGAGGTCCCGGATGACTGGAAAAGAGCCAACATGGTCCCTATCTATAAGAAAGGGAGGAGGGATGACCTGGGGGACTACAGACCAATCAGTCTTACGTCTGTCCCTGGAAAAATCCTCAAGAAAATTGTCAAGGGATCCATCAACACCAGACTGATGGAAGGCAAGCTTCTGAATGCCAGCCAACATGGCTTTGTGACTGGTAGGTCATTCCTGACCAACCTCATTGCCTTCTATGACCAGGTAACATGCGCCCTGGACAAGGGAGGTGATGTGGACGTCATATATCTGGACTTCAAGAAGGCCTTTGAACTAGTTCCCTATGATGTCCTCATGGCTAAGCTGGGGAACTGTGGCCTTGATCATCATATGGTCCGATGGCTAGGCAACTGGCTACAGGGTCAGACCCAAAGAGTACTAGTTGAAGGGAGCAAATCAACATGGCACAGGGTGACCAGTGGAGTCCTTCAGGGCTTGGTACTTGGGCCGGTACTCTTTAACATCATTAATGATCTGGATTCGGAAGTCAGATGTGAACTTGCTAAGCTCGCAAACGATACCAAATTATGGGGGAGGGCAGTCACACCACAGGACAGGCTGGGGATACAGGATGACTTGGACATACTCTCAAGGTGGGCCGACCAAAACCTGATGGCCTTTAGTGCCAAGAAGTGTAAGGCGCTTCACCTCAGTAGGAAGAACTTCCAACGTACTTACAGGCTCGACAGTGCTACACTCACTAGCACCATGACCGAAAGGGACTTGGGGGTCTTGATTGACCACAAGATGAATATGAGCCACCAAAATGATGTTGTGGCTGGCAAAGCTAACCAAACCCTGGCGTGCATCCACCAGTGCATCTCAAGCAAAACCAGGGAAGCCATCCTCCCACTTTACTCGGCCCTGGTGAGACCGAAGCTGGAGTACTGCGTCCAGTATTGGGCCCCCCCACTTCAGGAAGGATGTGGAGAAGCTTGAGAGAGTCCAGAGGAGAGCCACGCGTATGATCCAAGGCCTGGAGGGAAGGCTGTACAAGGAGAGGCTGAGGGACTTGGGACTCTTCAGTCTGGAGAAGAGAAGGCTTAGGGGAGACTTCAGCCTACAACTTCATAAGAGGGGTACATCAGGACCTGGGAGAACATCTATTCACCAGAGCTCTCTGAGGGATAACAAGGTCTAACAGCCATAAACTCTAAGAAGACCAATTTAGATTGGATATAATAAAAAAAGTTCTTTACAGTGCAGGTGTCCATGGTCAGGAACAGACTCCCCCCAGAAGCGGTGCAAGCAACCTACTCCGCACTCCTTCAAAAAACAGGTGGATATATTTCTTGCTGGGGTCACTTGATCCCAGCTGACTTCCCGCCTATGGCAGGAGGGCTGGACCCGATGATCTCTCAAGGTCCCTTCCAGCCCCTATTGTCTATGAAATCTATGAAATAAAATTTGCACCTGGATCCACCTATAATTGGGCCCCTGACATTTGGATCATAGCCATTCCATAACACCTGGTTTTCCAGATAAAGCAGAGGTGGGAAGGACAATAAAGTTGGAATGAGGTTTGTACTTGTAGTGTTTTTTGTACATGCAAGAAAGAAATCCCAAATCAGGAATGTTTCCAGGGCAGGTTTTGTTTTTGTTTTTTGTGGTTTTTTAAAAGTATTTTTAGTGTTTTGTTTAATATTTAACCCTGTGCATACTTTCCTTTTGTTATTTGAGTCTCCTGGTGGATTTTATAAGGGCACTAGGAGTTCAAGGGCCATATCTATAGTTATTGACTTATGGGACATGGGAGAGAGGGCTGATTCCCCCCCCCCCTCCCCCTTAAAATTGAACCTGAAATGTGGGGTCAATTTATAATAGGAACAATACTAAAATCAGTACAATTCCTCCTGAGGCTCCTCCATAGTTTGTCTGTGTGCGTGCTCATTTGCACACAAGCATACGTGTGTAAGAATTGCCACACAAAGATAATTATTAACAGCTAGTGGGAATGAAAACGCCAGAAATAGCATTCTTCAAGTGCTGTGCTCTTCCTGATTGAAGGATCTCTTAAACCGAGTGGTTCTACATCAGCTCAGACACACTTGTATCAAAGAGACCTCTTATTCTTACCCCTGCCTTCACCCTCCTTTCTCAAGTATGAAAAGAGAGGATGACTTTCTAACATTCATTTTGTGATGTAGTAAAGGGCCAGATGACTGTTTTCTGAATTCTGTGGCTGCCTGCAACTTGACCATGGCCTTGCCTGTAAGTTTGCTATTAGCATATGTGAGACAGTCTCTTTAAAATAATTGTACAGTGGCAATAGGAAGTGATCATGGAAGATACTCTACATTTGTGGCCTGAAGCTGAGAGCACTTTAGCTTCTTTTTGATACTATGTATATGTTTGTGTTTCTTTGCACAAAAGTCTTCTGCATCTAAGGAATTCTTCTGATCAGAGTGAGATACAGGCACTTAACAGACTTCCACTAGTGGCGTACAGAGCTTCTGAAAGAACCAACCACAACTAAACTTCTTCCATGATCTACCTGTCAAGATGTTCAGTCATTTACATCAATATGGAAACTGTCTATAAGAATAGAGTACTCTGGTGTCTCACACAAATACTGTACTGCAAACCCTGTGCCATTGAGCCTTGAAACTGGTGTCTGAGGCTGGAACAAAAGCAAATACATTTTTCCCTCTTATGTACCATCACAGAATAGTTTAAATACAGTTCTCTTACATAGTGTTAGCTGGTGATTTTTCATGAAGAATTAAAAACACACCTCAATTGGTAATTCATTTCTTAAGGACCTGTCTGAAATGAGATCAAATTGCAAAAAGACAAGAATCGTAGTAGTTGTGAGTGTGTTAAACACAGTTTATGGAGGAAGACTAGTTCAGAGATTAGGCTGTAAGCTGCGGGCTCTGAAGATGTGTTCATTTTTGTGCTCCGCTGCTGACCTTTTTTGACCCTTCAGCATGTCATCTAGTTTCTGTGCCTCAGTTTCTGATTCAGAAAATAAGAATAATATCTCTTCTTTACATCAAGGGATGTGGTGAGAATATATTTACATTATAGAGAGTGAAATGCTGAGATAGTTCAATGAGGTGGGACTGGAGAAGTAAGAAAGAGAACAGAGTAGAAATAAGTTTTTGCTTGTTTCAGACACTTTTGTTAATTGGAGCTACAGTACAGGCAAAATTAGAATCTGAATACAACTGAGTAGTATGGATTCTCAGCAGGTTATAAATCTGTATTCATCTGGGTTAGAGAGTCTGTGCTTGATCCCAGATGTGTTTCTGGTTGCTATTAGCAGGGAAGAGGACAAGACCTCCTCAGGAGAGCCCACCATCTTAATTCAGAAGGATGTAGTAAAGGAAGGACTGGGATAGGGACCTTTATCATCTTGACCTAGATCAAAGGAGTTTGATCAGGAAATAAAATTCAGTTTTCTAAGAGCACTCCTGAGTGTCAGATCCTTATAAGAAGATCTGTGCATATTTTGGGGACTGGGCTTGATGGCCAAGGAGGTCCTGTGTTCCTCTCTTCTTTATAATTATAGATTCATAGATTCATAGACACTAGGGCTGGAAGGGACTTTGGAAGATCATCGGGTCCGGCCCTCTGCCCCAGGGGCAGGAAGTCAGCAGGGATCATAGGATCCCAGCAAGATAAACATCCAAATATCTCTTGAAGGCGTTCAAAGTAGGTGCTTGAACCACCTCCAGCAGCAGACTATTCCAAACCTTGGGGGCTCAGACAGTAAAGAAGTTCTTCCTTATGTCCAGCTTGAAACGGTCATGGATGAGTTTGTGACCGTTCAACCTTTTCATCCCTTGGGGCGCTCTGGTGTTCCTTTAAATAACTGTGTTCTCAACTTAAATGATATTCAGTCTTTTTTCATAAAATCCCAGCAGCTGGAATCCAAAGATCATGTGATCATGGTAGTTATTGTTTAGAGAGAAATATTTAACATGCATATAACATTTCTTTCAACCTCATTCCCTGAAGGTGAGGTGACAGAAGTATGATTTTAATGAAGTGTGGGAAAACAAGAATGCAGTTATTACCTCTCTGCTAAGTCTTTTACAAATCCCATTGTTGGGATGGTTTTGGTTGTTTCACAGTTTTCATCTGTAGGTTCTTAATTCAGTCTTATGGTAAACTAGCCCATTACTCCTGTGGGATACTAATGGAGGTGTGGAGTTTTAAACAAAGTGGGACTGATTCCCCACAGAATTCAAGTAACATAAAATAGGAGAGTGACTCAGTAGGATATTCAGGCCATTGGGCCAGATTCGCAGCTGAGAAAAAATGATGGAGCTCTACTGACTGTGAAGTATGAAGAGCTGCACAGATTTACACCAGATGAGAATCTGGCCTGTTATTTTTAATATTCACCATGCAAACTACCTACCACCTGTGCAAAATGTTGCATTGAAATAATTAATCAGAAATGGAGACAGTGGAGAGGTTACTCTGCATAATGTTGCCAAAGGCATTGATTTGTTAATGGTAACTACAAAGGATCTTAAAGTTGCGTAGGATTTATAACAGCTTAGTTGCACTTACCTTCACAAGGCAAGAAAAAGTGTCATAATGCAAGTGACTGACTGTGTGTCACTCCTATGTTGTGACAAGTCAGCCTCTAACAAGTGATAATTTATGACATATTTAAAACTAACCCATTATATGTGCTGTTTATACAGAAGCTGTATTTAAAATGTGGGGAGGAAATGTGGGCTGTCAGTCAAAATGCTGATTACTTACAGAGGATTAAAATAAATGGTGGTTGATGCAGGGTGTACTTTTCTCATTCACTGAATGGTATCAGCCCTTCCTTTCAATGCTGTACCCAACAAAATTAATAGGATTCATCCTAGGCATTAAGTCTTCATTAGAGAATATTTGATTCCAACATAAACAGTGGTCAGTCTTCAAAACACAGCTGTTTCCCTTCCCTTCTTAATGTTTTTCCACATTCCACCTTTTAACATTTTGTAAGCCACAATTTTTACTTGGCAGTCTTTTTTTCCCTGAGGGAGAGGAAGCTAGAAGGTGTAGCATGCAGGACTATGTTCATCTGGTCCCAGCCATTCTAATTATGTATTTCAGAGATGCAGGCAGAAAGCATTGAAGCATATAGGAACCTTGGATTACCAGTGATAGTGCTTGAGGTTAGGCACATGCTTAACTACTTCGTTGAATCAAGGTGTTAATCTCCTCCAACTATACTTCCAGTAAGAGGTATCACAAAAAACTCTTGCCTTTTATATAGAAAAAGGAGGAACAAGGTGACTTCAACTGTTTCTCTTGCTTGGTTTGACAAACAGGATAGGATTTAGAATTGTGCATCTTCCTGTTCAGATTCCCCTAGTTTCCTGACCAAAAAATAAATAAATAAAATTTTTTTTTGCTATTTCTGGCAGTGGAGAACCAATACTGCTACTGAAAAACAAGCTGTAGGTCAATTCATTTGCTTTCACAATCAATCAATCTCCCCCAGGTTTCTGATTCCAAATGCTTATTGTTGCGGAAGATGAGGTGTAAAGCAGATAGGATGTGGTTTGATTCTCTCACTCCAAAATCACCTTGTTTTTGCAGGCTGCTAAGGGAAAAATATCTTATAAATGAAGCACCTCCAATGTGGAAGTAATTTAAAAGAGACAGCATTTTTACAGGACCCCTATTTTAATCGTAATAATACACTTGGTAACATGCATCATACTGTAAAAGAGAGGTGTCAAACAAACCACCCGCAGGCTAGATTCAGCCCACATCACTCCATCATCTGGCCCCTGGTGCTGACCCTGATTCTCAAGTTGACCCACTTGCGATGCATGCTAGACCAGCCTTGTGTGCAGGACCCAGGCCCTGATCTGGGTCCCACCCTGCATGCAGTACCCACGCAAGCCAATCCAGGACCACCACGCCTGCATAGCAGATCCAGCACCTGCAGCACCCACTTTAGCCGGTCTGGGACTGCCCTGCTGTGGTTGGTCCAAGATGCAAGCTGCACTCTGGCCAGTCTGGGGATTAGATGAGGTTGACACTCCTGGAATAAACATTATGGTAATTGAATTATGCTCTTTTTTGTGCTGGTATTTGAATACAGGTCCAGATGACTCCTCTTATGTTCATAAGAACAGGAGAGGAAATACTGGAGTTGGATTTCTCCTAGACACCTCAAGATGCACCCACATTGAGTCTCTGGAGACTAACTCTTTGGGTTGAATTATGTGCATACTACAAAACATTTCATCCTTGTCATAATGATCAGAGGGGGAAATGTAAATATGACACCTTGTCAAACTTATACGTCTTACACCTGATTACATGCCTGTCAACATTTCAGGAAGAAAATGAAGATGATAAATAGCAGTCAGAGGGGGATGGTACACCTTTATTTTCCTGCTTTTGGTTCTGTTTCTTCTTTAAATTTTACATATCTACTCCTGTTATTCACTGCAAGAACTAGGGGATTGGGGTGCTGGGAGATAAGGGCATAATGGTATTATTATTATTATTATACATAGTAGTGCTTTCCCGATAGAGTAAGCTTTGCAGTACTTGGCCTCAATATATTCCTTCCATTCTGGGATGGCCAGGCCAGAAGGGAGAGGAATTCAGTGGAATTAGCTGGAGGGAGGCTGGAGATCCTAAGGGTGTCATGAGAGAAGGGGATCTTTTAGATCAGTGATTCTCAAAAAGAGTGTGCCACAAGAGCTTTTCAAAGGTGCCATGGGGTGCCACACAATGTTAGCACTGTTAGGTGTGGAAACATGATTCACAAGATAAACCCAGAGATTTCAGTTAGGAATCCATAGAATCCAGAATACATTCTGGCCTGTTGCATTCTGAGTTCTTTGCATCAGAAGAATTGCTCTGTTATTTTTCTGAAGTAAAAAATTAATGAAAACTGAGAGCTGGCATTTACTGAGGAATACTTTGAGTCTAAAATGGTTGAATGGTTGAAAACCATTGTTTTAGATTTAGCAAATGGAAACATGGTAGGTCAAACTGGTTCTTAGGTATTTGGCTCCACTGAAATGCAAATGGTGGTACTTATATGTGGCTGTAAACATATGTATATAGCACAATTCTTAAGGACAAAGCAAGTGGGGGGGGGTTTGTTAGTTGATTTGTTCTGATATATTAAAGAAGGGCTGAATTTCTTTCTGCCTGTTACATGGAAAATACAATAACCAAGTTCTGTTAGCAATTATCTCTTACAGTTAATTTATTGAAGTTTTGCCTGTTTGTGTGCAGTTCTTTCCTAAAATTATTAAGCTTTTTCACATATGTGTAACGACAGTTCCACCTTCATGCTTATACCTTACATCCTCCTGTGGAAAGATTGTTTGTACATGAAGAGAAAACAGTCTTCCAATGTCACCTGTAACCTAAATGAAAAGGACCCCTTTCCTTTTCATGTTCTTCATGCCATGCTCAGGAAAAAAAACGATACCTAATGAAAATTATCTTAGTGGTAACTTGAGCTTTAATTAACAGCTGGTTTGATATGTCACTGATCAGGAAGGCCTTCAAAAATAGTCTTACTAGGCCTATAAAAAGTTGCTTACAGATTTTGATCTTCTGCCAAGCTTCCCTGGCTGAAGAAAAGGTTAGTGTCTCCTGGAGCAATGGTTCCACTATCAAGAAAAAATCTGGATCGCGTAGGTGATCTTAAATCCAAGTGAAATTGTGTAGTACTGTGTTGTTAAATACCAATGCTTTTTTCTTTGGTGTTCCCTAAAGTTGAAATGTCCCCCTCTGCTATTTGTACTCATGTAAACTATGCATTGTATGCTTATTTGCAAGCCTCCTTTGGGTGTTGTGCACTATTATGTATTTTACATTTCTGTCTAGTTTATTTAGCACTTTACAAATACATTTCATTAAAGATACTTTTAATGTAATAAATATGATGCTTTAGTTATTTTAAAAAATTGGAACCAGTACAACCTCTGGTTTCACAAATGAAGTAATTCCGAATGGGTTTATTGACTTGAATTGGGCCCCTGCATACAGCAGTGGAATCAGTCTAAAAGTTCTGTATCTTGCATTTGTTCTAAAACAGACCATCTCTAATCCCAGACATTTCCACAAATCTCCATGCACTTAAGTGTGCGCCAGTGACATGAGGAGCTCATTTTGATTGTTTTTTGCCATACTCTAGTAACATCATTTGTGAAACTGAAGTTGGCTTTTCAAACATGAGACAGGTATGTAATAATGTTTTCCAATGCTCTTTGTGAAATTGATTTTTTTTCTTTCTTTTCTTTTTTTTCTTTTAAGGAAATTTATTTTTGGGAACAACATGTCGCACAAACTCACTGTTCCCTTCTCTGTTCTTTTGCATCTTTCAGACCAGGATGAAAGAGCAGCAGAACTCAGCAGGGAGCAGAATGAGAAAACCATCCGCAGCACACAAACCGCACTTCGCAACTTCAGAGAATTTCTCATTTCCAAATATCCATCTGAGACACGGGAAATCTATGTCATCCCTTGCAAAGAGCTTGACGCATACCTAGCTTCTTTCTTTGTAGATGCCAGGCAGAAGGATGGGTCAGAATATGAACCAAATAGCTTGGCCAACTACCAGTGTGGGCTAGAGCGGTACCTCAAAGAGCACAGGTATGGATACAGTATTACCAGGGATAAGGAGTTCAAGAGGTCTCAAGAAGCTTTGAAGCAAAAGCAGATAGAGCTGAGGTGTAAAGGTAAAGGGAACAAGCCACACAAATCCATGAAGCTTACCTTTGCTGATGAGCTTATCCTACGCAAACGAGGCTTGTTGAGTCGGTATAACCCTGAGGGGTTGCTGAATCTTGTCTGGCTAAATAACACTAAGGCATTTGGACACTGTACAGGTTTCCATGGGTCCACCCTCAAATGGGGGGATATCAGGCTCCGGGTGACAGAGACCGGACTGGAATACTTGGAGTGGATGGGGCCAGATAATGGAGATGTGAATGCCAAAAGCAAGAGAGGAGGGACAGATTCCCGGGTGTACGCCACACAGCATTCTCCACAAACCTGTCCAGTGCAAGACTACAAGGAATATGCTCAAAGGCGGCCACCTGCCATGCGATACGAAGACGCTCCTTTCTACCTGTCCATCAAGCCAGTTGTCAACCTGGCTGCCCTTCACTGGTATAATTGCCAAGCCTTGGGGAAAAACAAGCTGGCAAAGATGGTGAAGACAATGTGTGAGAAAGGCAACATACCTGGCAGAAAGACTAATTTCAGTGTCTACCAGAGCTGCAGTACCCTGTCTGAAGCACAGAGCAACCAGCTGGTGCTCATCTGTAACAATTTAAGCCAGCAAGCAGCTCAGTCTATGGCAAGCCACTCCAACCCTGGCAACTTCATAGTGTCAGCTTCCTATGACTCTTCCTCTGACACTGCTTGAAAGGTGGATTTAAACCAAACTGCTTTTTTGTTTCAAGCTTTGAATTTATGCCCATTAACACACACCAACTGTGATTGTACACTATTTCCCCATGCCCCTCAGTGTTAATTCACTTTATAAAAATATATAAATATATAATATATTTTTCTTTTTACAAATAAGTCAATAGAAATAGTTTAGTATTACTAACATAGTATTTATAGTGTTAATACAGAAAATGAAAGCTACTTATGTGTTATAATATAATAGCAGATTTTACAAGAGCAAAATGGTTCTCAGGCAACACAAGATAGACTGAACATACAGTTTTTAACATGCATATGGATGACAAGTGTAAAACCCCAGAGAGGTCTATATCTCAGTTCTGTTTTAAAATTATGGTTTTTTGTTTTTAAAGGGAAAAAAAACTTATTTTGAGCTTCTAGACTGGGGGTTACAAACATCGCTGGCTGCTGCTTCTTACCTGCCAGCTTGTTATTGTTCAGTGAGACCAAGAAGTAAGACAGGTTTTCATATAAGTTTGTGAAATCATTCACAGGGATTTTTGTCCTCATGTTGTTTTGGTTCCTAAAGCTCATTAATGCTAGCTGGAAAGATATATAATATTCCTCAAATCAATTTAAGATATTTTAAACTGTTTTTGTTGTTGGGTTTTTTCTCTGTGATTGAAACGTCACTGGTTTTTAGACCATGAAGCATTGTTTTCAACAATATGCAATGAAATAATGGCAAAAAGACTGTTATACCAGTAATCTTAACTGTTGCAAACAAGCATCAGTCTTTAGTTTTGTCATCCTAGAAATTCAGTGTAAGAGCCTACTAAATTAGAACTGCAGTCGCTTTTTCAATTTTCTAGAGAAAGCAACCATACTGAAAAATCAGAAGTCCTTGCCCAAGCCATAAAAATAGAAAGCAAAACAAACGTGTCTTAAACCATCATTCAAAATCCACAGAATCCAAAACTGATAATTTTATTATTTATATTTTCTATGTTAGGTGGAAAAATGACAATTCTAGAATCCTGGAAGACATACTGTGATAAATTCAGCTAGATGCTGATGCTCATTGTTTCCAGTTGAAAAAAGGGAAGTGATGCGTGAATATGGAGGCAAAGGTTGGCCCTTAGAGACTTTAAATCCTGACTGTTACCTTTCAACCTGTTTTACTTTGCAGTGTGACTGCTCATTAAGCACAAGGAAGATACTAACAAATACTGTGTTTCCATAGAACCATTATAATTCTTGACCTTTATAATTACATGTGATCGTTTCTCTGGGAATTGAACTGAATTTGTTCTGCATTGCACATTAAAATGTTTTTGCTAAGGTTCCCTAGCACTGCAAAGATGAGACTTTTGAGAAACACACCTGCAGCATGGGCTGAAGCCCATAGAAGTCCATGATAGTCCAGCTACTGATTGAATGTGTGCTGGAGCAGGCCATAGATGAGCACGCTGGCTGCTGGGATTTATTTACATTCTAGTTTGGGGGTGAAGTTGTTGCTTAAATTCTTTAAATTTACAACTCTGTCAGAAGGTCCCCTCGAGCCAAATAACTGTTCCAGCTAGATGGGCCAAGGCACACCAATCGTCTAGTCAGTGGCATAAAGAAATGATGCAGCTAATATCATATCTAGCTGCTGTTGCTTCCCCAGTCTGAATGACCAGGTACCCATCTACACTGGTTTAGCTGGGCACAGCCTTTTGGCAGTCAGGAGCAGGGTTTGTGAACTCATGACTCTGGAGCCATAGCCAGACATTTTTTACTGCTCTGTCACCACACCACAGCACAAGTGTCTAGTGCATTTAATTAAAATCAGGGGGCAAGAAAGAGTCTTACTACCCCCCAGAAGATGTAGTAACAGCAACTAAAGGTTGTCTCAGGGCTGGTCAGTGTTATGAAACCTGTGTGGTTGAACCTAGGATTATTGTCTCTGTATTGTTTGGTGGCATGATTTCCCCCATCTTCATAGCATTCTCTTGAAGCTTTTCCAGTTTGTGTTGAAAAGTCATTTTCATCCTGATTGGCCCCTTACAGCTCAATGCAAAAGCATGCTTCCAGAAACTCCATGGACCTATTGATTTCTATGGGTGTTGCATTTTGGATTCATCCCTACTCTTTACTCTGCCTGTGAGGAATTAAGATATAATCAAAGTATCTCTTAAGGAGGAACATGTTTTGCAGAATGCTCTGAGGGAGCTAAAACAAGTCACTTGTTCTTTGGTTTTCAGTCCATAAGGCATGCTATGTCCTGATAGCTCCCATTCCCATTCCTGTTTGTCTGCTTGGCATATCTTAATTTATATTTGGGTTCATGTCATACTTGGGGTGAGCTAATGGCTCCAGTACTGTTGATCAAGTCATGCATGGTTGGTTGCTATGTTTAGAAAGAATTATTTATTTTGGAAAGTGGGTAGGGAGGACAAGTTTATTACATTTATTTTATTTCTAAACAGGGTTTTGTTTGTTTAGCCTATTTTAATTTATGTGAACCCTAATGAGTAACTTAAACTTAATGCTGAGTGTTTCTGTCAAATGGAAGGCAGATCACTTGGTGAGCTTATTTGCGGGAGCAATAAGCCCTATTTAGACTACTGGTTGAGGTAACCTTAAACCTGTAGGGTCAGGATTTGATACCCCTGATAGTACAATATTCCAAAAGTAGGCCCACTGACTACAAACAGCACTTAAAAACTATTCCGTTTGAGTAAGAATATTAGACTTTGGCCCATAAATAGAAGGGCTTTATATTCATGTTCTTATTATGACCACTGCACATTTTAATTTAGCCCCTTAAAACCAAGCATTGAGAAGTAAGCTTAAGTGTTGACCTTTTCCTTTTTTTTTTTAACTTTGAAAAATAAGCTTCATTATAACCCTTCACATGATAACATTGTTCATTGGATTAAATTTGAATGTTGTTGACTGTACTGTACCAAGTGACTCTTTCCTGTTAATACCATCTGGACACTGAAGTTAGGATGTAGCTCTGTGAACTGTTACAAGCTTTTTAACCCTTCATGCCTATCTGAGCCAGGGGCTAGGTTCTCCCACCATTACTTTTGTTTAAAAGTACCTTATTCCATGCTCTACCCCTCTGAAAGGCTCACTTACAAAATAGGGTCCTATTTGTGCAGTGGATTAGAGCAGGTCAAATGATGAATGACTTGGGTAACTTGAAAAAATGCATTGGAAGTGTTTACACTACTGTCTAGAGTGATATGATTTAAAATGGTTGCTTCCATGTGAGCATATTCATTTTTGTTCAGGAAAGTGCACTGGTTTTAGTGGGGTTTTTTGCATATAACTTAGCGAACTTTTGCCCTGTAGCTTTTAAAGTTATATTAAAGCTGATTAAGCCTTACAAATGAGAGGTACATTTTAGATACATGGTTTATCACTGGTTTGTTGTGCAAACCAGCCTACAGGGAGATCTCTGCATGTCCATGTTGGTTTGTCCTTTCTAAGAGTCCCAAGTAAGAAGCATGACACCAGTAAGTGCAGTAAATGTTAGGTTAATGCTCCATTTGGTATGGTCACATATTCAAATATGTGCCAGTGAGAACATCTACATTGGGTTATACAAATATACGCACCTGTGTCTATTTATCTGATTGCACATTCAAATCTTTTCTTCACCGGGGGGCACAGGACTAAAGAACTTGAATACTTAAGCCTTGTTGTAGTAATTACTGGTGTATGTGTTTATAGTATTGCATGTTTGCACAGCACATTTGTATGATTAAGAGAGAACCCATGCAGTGGCTGGGTAAACACAGTGAAGTTTTGTAAGTGTCATAGCCTGTGATTTGTGTCTGGAAAGGTTCACACAACTATTTCAAGTTTGTCAGTCTTACTGGGTGACACATTCTGCCTTGCAGCTATATGTTTTTAATCCACACACTTAGCTTAAAATCCTACAAAAAATGCACAAGCATTGTGATGTCAGACACTAGGGTAGTGCAAAACAGCTGTATTTTGTCATCTGCTTCTTGAAGGGTACCCCCACTATGGAATTTTTTCAGGTTGAAATGTATTTCTTAGGTGCTCAAGGGCATTGTACTATTCAATTTCTAATGTAGTTACACTTTTGTTTCTTTATCTGATGCATTTTTACAAGCTCTAGAGTATTGCACATACTTAACTTCTATGCTTGTGATTAGATTTTACTGGTAGTTTTGTCTACCTAACATAAAGCACAAACCAGAGCCCAGGAAGAGTTGGCCTTATTGCATTCCAGATACTGGCTGCTCCAAAAACTAAAATAACCTCTGAGTAAATTAACATTTGCATAGCACCAGATACTCTCCATTTTCTACCCTGGTTCATATATAATTATTGTTGCAAATAGTACCTGAGTAATTTCCACACACGGAATAATTGACATAACTGGCATCTATGGTATGTGGTCCATTCCTTCTCTTATTTGCTCTAAGGATACACTGCAGAGGATTGTGACTGAAGGCCTGTCTCCCCTTCCATCCCTCACTTACCTTCCCCTGTCCCAGCCCTCGCCTTAGCTTGCTGTCAGGAGTTACAAAAGGGGGCAGCACAGGGATGCTTGGAGCAAACACATGGCTTTGTTTGTAACAGGGGAATCCTCCTTCAGGCTACTGTAACACATTTAATGGGACTTCTATACCAGAGCAGGGGCCAATATCTCTCCCAATGAGTGTGCAGTCTCTACTCCAAATAGTAGATCAGGAGTTTGTGGACTACTATGTACTTGCAAAGAGCAGGCCTACGTCTCCGAATACCCCAAAGACTAACTTGGGGGGTGGGGAGGGGGAGGAGGAGGAAGGTGGTGGCAGGACACCAGCCCCCCAGGCATCAACTTAGTGGGGGCACCAGAATGGCAACTCACCTTAGGAAGTCTGTGCCCCAGTAACAACAGGCGCGGTGGGACCATGCTGCAGCCAGGGACTTCTTTGAGTCCCCAGAGCAGGAAAGACTCCCACCCCTGCCTTTCCTCTTTCCCCCAGTGCCGTTCTTCCAGCTTTTGGCATGTGGTCCCCTTCAGTGCTCAGAACACAAACATTTCAGAGTAATGCCTCTGTAAACACCTGATAGTTCAAATGAAAGCGTGTGTATTTAGAGGACCATAGAGGCAGGTAGATATATCTGCTACATATCTGCAATCATTTAATAATGGAAAATGTTTCTGAGAGGGATCTTTCCTACCATACAGTGAGGTGTGCATAGCAAAATTTGCCCCTTTGCAGATGGGATCAGCACAATGTCTGTGCACCATTTGAATACCACTAACGTACTCAAAATAGGACTTAAGTGGCACACAGACCTTGGGCAGACTCTGTGCAAAAGGGCGGCTTTCACTGTGTAAGTCCTGCCAGGCCCTGGGAAATAGTATCTTACCTATTTTTTAATTTTTATTTTAGTAAAGTCTTGTGTTTCCAGAAAGGTTGCATGTACCCAAGGTTATAAAAACTTAATGCTCATTTAATACAGATAAATGGTTTCTGTTTTATTTTAAATTAACTAGTCTTACTTTTGCACTTTGGCTGGGGTTTAAGATGTACAGTACATAATTAAACATGGCAGAAAACAGATCATGCAACACTCCTCCTTTGTTGTCCCATTAAACTGGCATTTCCTACTGATTTTGGATAAATTGGCATCTTGGCTCCTAATGCACTTTATTTTCTTTTTGTACCTCCCCTTATATGCTGGAAACTGCTCTTCCAGTAACAGGGAATAGAATGTAGAGAAGACAAGCTACCCCTCAAGCATAAATTTGTTCTAGAGAAAAAACTCAACTGTAATTCAGAATGGTTTCTTCCCCCTTCTTCTGGAAGGGGGTCCAGAACAATTAAATCCCTATGGCTTTGTTGTGTCGGAGGAGGAAAATGCAAAGAAGACACAAGGTTGCAATACAGCTCCTTCTTCCTATAGTGTCCCACGTTTTATGCCATAGTGGGCCAAAGGTTTTTGGCAGGCATGCCACAAATTAGCCTTGGACCATCCCCAAATGAAACTCCTGATCTGCTGATTTTCTTTCTGCTCTCTGTTCTGTGTTCCCCGCTTGATCTACTCTGCCTTCTGCTTCCTGTTTTATCTGCCCCTGGCCTGCCTGTCTCCTCACTGATCTGCCATGTGCCACACAGAGAGGTGGTCTTTGCCACTTGTGGCATATGTGCTTCAGGTTGGCCAGCCCTGTTTTATGCAGAGCATTTGTGGAATCAGGACCCCAGGGTCTCTGCTAACTGTTCTAGAGCTTGTATGGCTGTGTAACTGCACTGAAACTAACAGCAGTATAGCTGAACCCATGAAAAATTCCTGGTAGTGAAGTACCTGTAAAAGGCAACATGACAACCAATTGTACAACTCAACAAGAGATTTAGCCTCAGAATATCATATGTCTATCACTTTTCTACAGAATGTGCAAGATATGGGTGGTCAGATGACTTCCAGGAGCTCTGAAAGAAACTGTGGCTGTCTCTACACTGTTATTGTGCTTGATCTCTCTGAATTGGGCTAGTACATTGTAGCTCTACCGGTGCTAACAATGATAGGAGCACTGGGACAGACTAGCTGCCAACACTTTTGCCACCGTGCCATCTAGATATGTGTGGAACAGGGGTGCACAAAGCTGTGATAAAGGCCAGCACTGAGAGCGCTTGCCTCAGTGGCCATGCGATGCTAGAAGACTTTGAGGAGATTCAGTTTAAAACACAGTCTGTGAGCAATGCTTTTATGGCTTTCCAAGCTCAATAATAAAAAAGTTTGATATTCTTGGTAATAGCCATTCATGTTGGGAAAATGGTTGCACTAATGGCAATACATGGAGCCTCCTGTGATGAAAATATCACTCTTGTGATGAAACTATATCAATTTGGCTTGTGAAAGTAATACTTTTTTTTTACTTGGTGTTCCTTTAGATTCGTTCTTATGCGAGGCATTTATTTTCTCATCTTCCAATTCTCACTGACTTGATCAATATTAGTAATATATGCAAAATTCTATTCATTTTATTGTAATGATGGCTGCTAAATGAGCTCTCTCTATGCTGACAATGGGCAATTGTCCCAAAGGGATTAGGATGTTTTTGCCTAATCTTTTATACTCATGCTCAAAGTTCACTACAGAGCAGCATGAAGTATCTAAAACAAAAAATTGTTGTTCAGATGTCATTTGGATCTTCAGTAATGAATTACAAATTTTATTCTTACTAGGTTATTTGTCTGCTTGTTTTAAAAAGGCAGTTTTATATTCTCAATGCCTGGTTTGCAAGAGCTATAATTTTGTAGAAAGAATGTCCTTCCATTCCTCAGGCCCGAGTTCCCAGCTACCCTCGTGGGTAGCTCCCTTGATGCCCATGCAGTTATGCCTGCCAGAATACACCCCCAAATATTTATTTCATGTTGTTGGGCATACACTTTTACCAAGAAAATTTAATTGCATTTCAAGCAATAATCCCTGCTTTCGTAGGGCCTAGATTAAAGAGTTTTATGCTCTGCTTATACGTACATAAGAAGGAGAATAAAGCTCCCCTCCACGCCCCAATCTCCCATGTGAGTTCTAATCCTAGAGGTCTGTTTATTCTATGATGTAGATGATCAAAAAAGTACTATTCAATTCACAGGAGACTAGAACAAAGGTCAGCAACCTATGGCCTGTGTCTCTGGCCTGTGGGGCCCTTGGATCTGGCCTGTGGAGCTGTGGCTTCAGTAGCATTTGGCATCAGAGGGCTTCACCTGCAGTGTGCTACACTGCTCTGTGTCCAGTTGTCTGGGCATCCAGGAAGCTTTCCCACATTGCATCACAGCTGGTTGGCATGCAGAAGCTGTAGCAGTGGTGGGCAGGTCCTAGCACTGACTTGCTTCTGGACTGAACTGGGTCATTCTGGCCCACCACTGGGAAACACTGTCGACCACTGGACTAGAGGATTTAAAGGGTACACATATAAGCCAGGCACAGACATTACACTGTTACAAGGATAAGTGATCAGAAACTTATCTATACCCTAACAGAACAGAAATTCAGCACACAGATTGGTTTAAAAATGGCAGAACCCAGTCTACGATTTCCCTGCCCACCCCCGTTTCCCTCCCTTCCCCCACCGAAAGGCAAATGTGTATTCTGTTTGCTACCAATCTAAACTACGCTGCTTACAGAAAACCACGTGACTTAGATCGATTCTGCCTCAGGCTTTTTGAATGTCTGTACCTAGCCATAGAGAGAAAAGGAGCTTTTGGCGTCGCAAATTAAATACATAATAATGGCTAAAGCTAATTTTGTTTCATGGCTGTTGGCAGAGATGACCCAAGCAGGGTGCAGGGCCCAGGGCAAATCAGCCTGTGCGGGGCCCCGCCCCCGCACACCGCAGATGTGAGGAAGCCGGCAGTGGATTCAGCAGTGGGGGGGAGGTGCCTAGCCAGGGACATTGCATAGGGGTGCACATGGGTGCACATGCACCCCCTGAGTGTGGTGGTGCACCCCCTACAAAAAGGCACTGCTAACACTGCCGGTGGTGTCTGTGGGCGATCCATGATCCCCACTGGCCACTGCCACCACTGCCAGTGGCAGCGGCAGGTGGTTGCCAACCCTTGTTCAGCACTTGCCACCCCCACGCTGACAGCACCAGTGGCGTCTGCGGGAGCTCCCTCGCTTACCGCCGCTGTACTCTCGCCACCGCTGCTGCGCAGGTTTTCTGTTCATTAGAGAACTTGGTGGGCTCAATGCATTCCTGGTCGAGGAGCTTGATCAGTGCATATGTGTTGCTTACAGCATTGCTGTTATCTTTGGCAGTTGAAGTCCAAATGGGGTGTGGAACCATGCTAGCTTTTCTCTTCAAGGTGACCGCTCCAGATCAGGGCTGAGAAGTTTTGGAGGGGCAGCTTGAGGATGACAAAATGCCATAGACATAACCTGCATTACATACAGTGCACAGGAGCTTATGTTCTCATTCTCATCTGTATTTTGCTTTGCTTATTTATCTGTAGCAAACCCAAAACCTCAAAGCAAAGCTAACTTGAAGCAGCTTGAATTTCTCATGCATTGTTACCTGAACTGTGCAAAGCTGCATCTATTTTATTAGGTTTCCACAGGAAAGCAAAAATCAACCCAGAATTTGTTTAAAGCAGGTCCCAAGTTTGCTTAGCAAAACCTAAAATAGAACTGACAACCACATGTAGATTCAGGTTATATAGGTCATCTCACTTTCATAGTAGCCACCAAGTCCTGTAGTATACCAAGAAGGCTTGTAAAGGATTTAGGAAGGGGTTGTTAGAGAGGTTTTTCTATTAACCATGTGAACTGGATGAACTGGCCCTGTGTTTGGCTACAGGATGCTGTAATGTGAGTGGCTTCTAAAAACTTAGAGATCAAATCTGACCGTGAAATGAAAATTGAACTTTTTCTCTGAGGCAATCCACGTTCTGCTCTACATTGTTGCTGCAGGCATAGTCCCCTCCTGTAGTAAAAACAAATATTTCTCATCTATTTAGCATCTGGTAGACAGGGAAAGTGGGTCCTACAGTGGTTTCTGCTATGCCTTTGACTAAGTTAGGGTCACAGGTTCAATCCCTGAACAGGACACAAGACCTTGCCTTCCTCAGGCAGTGGGGTGGACTAAATGGTCTCTTGAGGGTCCCTTCCAGCCCTACTTCTGTATGAATCTCTGAAACTTCAGGAAGAAAAATATTTTCCTAGCATATAAAAAATTGAGCATCCAGCAAATTAAGACTGTAGTGAAAGATTCAAAGGAAAATATCCATTTGTCTTTGTGTGATATTCATAATTTAAATTGTGCACGCTCTTATTTACATGGGACTTCTATGCCTGAAATCTTTGCAGGATTGGATTCTTAATGTAACTCCCATAAATGATTTACATGAAGTGTGTGTGTGTGTGTGTGTGTGTCTTACTTTGTGTCTACTTATTATGTATCATCTAGCTATTATCTCTCTATCTGTACACTGGGCATGTCTACACATGCAATTAATGGGAAGTCCAGGGAGTCAGACTGCCAGCTCATGGCTGTTCCTCCTGGCTTAACATGCTGCAGAGGGGCTGGCTGGGAAAGCATCTACACATGCACTACTGTGGAGTTTTTATTCTTCAGCCGAATAGTACTTTTATTTACTATTTACAAGCATTTACAAGTACAATCCTGCTGCAGAATATATTAGTTTACCCCAGCCTAATAGGGGCGCATGTGTAGACACACAATATTTACTACACAGCTAATTAGTCTGCACAGTAAAGTCTTGTGTAGCCGTACCCTCTGAGTATTAGATCTGAGCTATTCAGAGGGGATTCAGAATGTTAGCATAGGAGAAAATAATGCTCCACTAGGGCAGACTTTGGCTCCAGTTCTACCAAGCACTTAAGTGAGTACAATGAGACAGAATAACATGCCTTCTCCCTCAACCCTACAATCCTGTTAGCCATATACCAAACTCAAAATGCATGAATAGATACTGATTACAAGGGGACAACTCATATGTTTAATGTTAAGTATGTGTATAAATAAGTGTTTTGCTGAATCAGTGTCTTTTCCATCTTTGGGGCATTTAAGTGGACTCACCTGTTCAGATTCCTGATAATCCATTAATTTAGCTACTTTAGTGGCACACCATCATCTGACTTAACTCTCACAGAAAACATTGAAGAGAAGGAGAATCTAACCGCATTTTGGATTAATTTGTTCAGGGACTCAAGCAGAATGAAATAGAATGGCACTTAGGTGCCAAAATCCACTTACCCACTTAATAGGTGAAATAAAATCTGAACACTAATTTTTGTTGTGGTGACTCATCCCCTGTGGACATAATTGCCTTGAGTAGGTAATATCTCCTAGGTCATGGCAAGGCAGTAGAGAAAGAGATTGGATTGTTACATAAGAATGTAAGGTGGTAAAGATGGCCTAATAGCAAGGGGAAAGAGAGAGTTTTGCAAGCAGTAATAGAGCTGTTTGTCTTTTTTCTAAAGAATCTTGGTCTTTGACCAGCCTTTTAATGTCCTGTTTTCTTTTACATTGAAAATAAGAAATATTTTCCATTTGTCTTAATTATCTGCCTGCTGGGGTGGTGTGGGTGCAAAGGAGCATGGTTGACAGCCCTAAGGTTACAAGTTTGAGGCCATAGCAGAATTACTCATGGCATGGCCCTGTCAGAGTCTAACAAATCTGTGAATTCTGTTAAATACCTTGTCACAAGAATATGAAAAAGGAAAGGGTCTGTCTTCTTTAACCTTGCCTTTGAAAAGTATTTTGCTATGAAAGCCCTTGGTCTCATGGTGAGCAGTGCTAGGTAAGCACCAGCAAAAATAAATCTTTTAACTTATTTTACTTATGATGTTTAATTCTTTTAATCCATTAATGGCATTGTGTTTCCTTCTGTTTGCCAGATCACTAGGTTTGGCATTGTTTCCCCCAAAACATCACGTTAAGAACATATGTTGCTTTTTTAAAACACAACTTCCACATACTAATGTGAACTTTCCCATGTGATCAGTCCTATTTTCAATGTTAAACCTCCCTCTCAGACTGAATTTGTATTGCTCACGTTTCTAACTATGCCCCCCTTACGAATAAACTTCAACTTTTAAACAGCGTTTTCGAAAGGTAATTTTTGTTGTTTTTCCCCTCTTGTTTTATGAGCAGTGTGCGTTTAAAAAAAATCACTGTCTTGCCAAAAAAACCCTATTTCTATGCATTGTGTGATTCAGTGATATTACTGTTGAAGTTTTGCATGTCTTGTAGGTGCTTTCACATCTGTACATTTGTGATATTTGTAGACATGTTAACCATTGCTGCTATAACCACTTATTGTAGCTAACTGACAACTGTACTGAGAGGCTGTACCAGTTAACAGTTTTATGTATGACATTGTATATTTTGCTGTTTATTTCATGTTTTGAGCCAGTATTTAGTGCCTTCTGTAGAAGGAAACGTGTTGTGGTAGACAGGAGGTGCCAAATTTACAATATCCTGTTCCACACAGATGATCATGCATCAAGTTAATGTGCATTTTTAAAAAGTAATAAAAAAGCATCTCCATCTTTTATTTTTTCCCTAAAAATCATCTGGAAGGTTTTGAAGGACTTTTCTTGGTTATTCATTTTATTTTGAAAAAAATTTGATGAAACTAATGAAGTGTGTGTGCGTGTGCGTGTGTGCGTGCGTGCGTGTAAATTGGAGGTTGTACACATCCAGCAAACATGGTGCAAAGGAGTAATAGGATTTATTTGTTGCTGAACAGCATTGCTTTCCTACTTGGACAGAAACTGTAGCAGAATAAACAGAGATTTTTATATTCAATATGTTGATTTTAATATCAAATATAATAACAAAACCTTTTAAGGTAGTTAAGGAACTTTCTTTAAAATACCATAGCTCTTCAGTGAAAGCAATACTGTAATTATACTTTTTGATGTTGGTTTCATAATGGGCCCAATTCTGAGCTTATTTCTACTCAGTGGTCGTGTCTACATGTGCTGTGCATTAACATGCTTTAGGTAATACTCATTAAATCTAGTACCTCCCACTTGTGAGGTACTAAGAAAATGAGCATTAGCCTGTCTTTATGCACATTAACTAAAAAGCACAGTTTTAAAGTGACACTTAACACACATTAACCTACTTTAATGCACATTAGCCAAAAAGCACAGATTTTTAGTGATGCTTTAACGTGCATTAAAATAGGCTAATGTGCATTAAAATGCCCATTGTACATGAGGGACAGCTCTATCAAAAGCAATGGGCTCCATTCAGTTTTTCAGTTCTACTGAAGTTAATGGAGTTACACTGCCACAGAAGTAGTATATGGTCAAATGCATTTGTAATATTTTGGGTCTCCTCTCTTTAGCTACTTTAATGCTACACCATGATTCTGTCCATTTTCAAAAAACTGCTTTTCCGCTTGCTCTAGAGAAGCTGAAAATGTGGACAGCAATAAATCAAAATGGATTAATTTGATTTTTATGTAACTTTTAAAATCCTTTTTAGTTGCAAAACTGAAATCAGTTTTGCATGCTTACTGGAAAGTTTTAGCTGGAGAGGGATGATCCATGAAAAAATTGGGAAGAATTAGCAAATCAAATGTAGCAGGGTATATATAGGCTCAGAGCTGCAACCTAGCTGCATGCAGATGGGAGACAGAGATTGCCTATTTGCTTGCCTGGGAGCAGCAGTCCAGCTGATGTGAATGATTAGCTGGCTCAAAGGAAGTGAAAAGGCTCCCAGAGAAGGGACTGGGGTAAAAGAAGGTGAGAAATCTGATGGATAAGCACTACACTGGCGTTGTCTGTCCCTGGTCCATTGGGAGAGATCCAGATGTATGGTTCATGGATTTATGGCCACTGGCAGATATGAAACTCCCTGCCCCCTCCCAAAAACAAACCCAAAACAGCACTCTACCAGAATTAGAAGTGCATTAGTTTGACCCAGCTCCCCAGCACCTGTATAGGTCAGGCACTTCAGTAGGGCTTTTATCTAATAGCTCATTTAATTAGCTATTAAATAAAAATACCAAAAAGCCCTACTGAAGTGCCTGATGTATACAGACATTGGGCAAGCTGGGTCAGACTACTGTGATGTCTCTTCTGGGCACGTGCTGTGTTCACTGGGGTGTGCCAAGCTGAAAGTAAAGCTCCTTTTTTTCATGTCTGTAAGCAGTTTAAAGGGCCAGACAGAGGGAGGAAAACTGAACTCTGCAGCCTGGAGCAGAGTACTGTCTTGAGGAACTGAAAGGAAAACAGAGGTTGGTTCCTATGTTTGTTGTCTGTTTATTTGAAGAGGAGATGTGTTTTTTTGTGTGAATGTGAAAGGGTTGTTTGTGCCCTCTGTCAACAAAACCTCCAGGAGTATAATAAATGGACTGATTTTATCAGAAAAAGGCTCCTGATTCTATTAGGAGTACATCCTGCTACACCAAAACACCACATTGCTAGAAAATTGGTGTTAACTAGAAAATATTAGTGATGTAAAACTTATCCCTATGAATACCTGTATTAAAGTTATGTCTCTGCCCTCAAGGATCAGTTTGGCCTGAGGCAGGGGTGGCATGAGCAGCCTCCATATGCAGCATGTGGCAGATCAGAGAGAGCACAGCAGCAGATAGGGCAGAAAGCAGAGCAGGAGGTTGGGCAGAGAGCATGGAGTAGCAAGCAGAGCAGCAGATCAGACAGAAGAAGGGAATCAGAGTGGTCCTTGAGAAGGGTACAAAGCTAATTTGTGGTATGCCTGGCAAAGAAGTTTGGGTGCCACTGACCTAAAGAATCTGAAAGCACTCAAAATCACAAATTCCCTCCAAAATGAATTTTAAGGTAAGGATTTTCAGAAGTGTCTGGTCTGGCTACTCTCTATTAAGGTGCCCTGAATGATAAACCCAGGAAAGAAGCCTGTGTTTCAGATGGTGGAGTTCTTGGCATGTTCTGAAATTCATTTCAATGTGAGATTTCTCAAATCAGCTACATATGGCCACTCTTGAATGTCTCAGCCAAATTTAATCTTGTAAAGCCAAGGTAGGACTCTAGCGGACCTTATGTTATAATTTGATTCCTCTCTCTTGGAAGTATTAAGGCTGTCTCTAGAGATTTGGGGCCATTTTTTCAACTGGAGTAATCTTGGGACAGCTCCTTTAGCCCCATCATTGCTGAGATTCCTGTTTTTAATATGTGCTATATTTAAAGTTAACTATGACCAACTGTGGTTCTACCCTGTCTTGTGTGCCTGGTGGTAGTTTATACCTGAATACGATGAGTGTATAGTGCCACCCTTAGCAGGAGTGGAGAATTCTGGTTTGGTGAAGTTTATTCCCACTCGGTCCAGGAATTAAATGTTCAAAGGCTGTGATGGAGAATCGCATCCTTCACCTGTACTGCTTTCTGTGATCCTGTACAGTGTTGGCCACTGCTGTTCAGTAAGTGATTCATATGTAATTAGTGAAATAGCAACAGCAATTCTAAACTTTTCTGTCCATTGTGGCAAAAATTCATTGGGTTCCCACCATATTAAAGCTGTTTTTGCCTTTGTTTTTCATTGCTGAAGCCAGATCTATCTTTGCTAAATTGGGTTACCATACCATTTATTTAGTACACTGTGAGCTGAAACTATGATCTTAACTCTACAAGTGTGAACATGGTATCAGAAAAGGGACCGTATAATACAAATACAATGCATAATTAATTCTACTGGCACACGTTCATTTCTTACCAGAGCTCTCTGAGCCACTGACTCTATGGAAGACACTAGCCTTTGGCTGCTAATACAACAGCGGACTATATATTTATATCAGTTTGCACTTGCTCTGAGGCCTTTCATTTACTCTCTAAGTTTTCAGTCAGGTATCCTTGCTGACTTCTTCCTTTATTTATGGCAGGGAACTTTTAAATCCTCTCACCTCATTGTGAGAAGTCTGTTTTGAAAATACTGCAAAGTTCTCCATTGGGACTCTGAAAGGTACCTAAAGGAGTTAGATGTCCCAACTCCATTAAAATCCAGGTGCCAGAGTCCTTCAGATGCCTTTGAATATCCCTGCCATTAACACAGTCAGTTATTTTAAAACATCTTGCAGAATGACAAAATGATACACTTTTAGTACTGAAATGCTGTTCTATGTAAAAAAGATACCTTTTTAACTTGGAGATCTGCTCTCTCTCTCTCTGTGTTCTGAATTATTTCTACACGTTTTGTTAGCGGGGAAAAAATGTAAGACTTTGGTGCACTTTAATACCGTAAGCCTTGCAGGATCACTTGTGTGTAAGTGCCATCAGTGTGGATTCTTTTCTGTCATGTGCCCCATCATCAAAATGGTTTACTAGGAGTCAGAGTCATCTGTTGAACTAGGAGTCATTATTGTCAAGTTAGACCTTCACTGGAGTAAATCAGGTTGCAATAATTTAACTGGGTAGAGAATAAGTAAAATTGATAGTAAGGTGGGGTGGGCATAATAGAGAGGGAAAAATGAGAACAACTTGCCTTGGGTGTCAGATTCCAGGCAGAGCCAGTAGCTAAAAATGCACACCTTTTTTACTTGGAAACAAGGCAGATTTGTTTTGGTGTCAGCAAGGGGTAGAAATTGTGGCATGCCACCATGCCATTAGTACAAAATAGCTCCTCAGAGTGTAACAGCAGGATGGGTCAGATCTTTGGGTGGTGTAAACAGATGTTATTGCAGTCTGTTCCAGAATAGAGCGCAACTCTTACGTGCGGTTTAAGCTATACTTAGAGAGTAAACGTGCCGTCCTCAGGCATACTGCCTCACTCAGGGCTGGCTGCCTTGTAAAGCAGAAGTAGTTTAGCTGCTTCTACAAGTTGTTGTGGCAGGCTAATTAACACAGCTGAGGAATGGGGCCATAACACCCCTCCTCCTCGAGCTAATTACCCTCCCTGAGCATCTTATTGCTATGCTGCTGTTGTTTCAGAAGGTAGTCTACCCAGAGCAGTGCTGGATGCCTGCTGGGACCATCGCTACAGGTGGTATGTTTGCTCTGTGGATGTTGCCTTGGTGTGATTAAAATGTCCTGCTTTTCTGTAAGAGTTTATTTACCTCTTAACAAAGACAAATGACACCTCTTGTCTCAGATGCCTAACCGTCTGCCTTTAACTGTGACGGAATAAACACTTTTTGGGCTATATGCCTGCTTCGCTATGATTTATTTAAGAGTTCTCCTTGAAAAGTGTTGCTGTTCTGCAGCTTGTGGAAGAAAGCAAATGCCGAAGAGATATGAAGGGTAAAATGAGAGCAAAGGCTTTAGAGGGTTGGTGTATTCCTTCCTTTGCTCACTTCTCAAAGAACTAGAAATATTTCAAAAGAACAAATGAAGTTGTAGATTAATTGAAGTATAACATTAGTTTTTATTTTCCCATTGACCCATTTAAAATTGCCAAGAGATTCTGATGGTTTTACATATTTCGGCTTAGTGTCTGGTCCCTCTGTCATTATAATAAAGTCTACTCCTGCCGAGCAATGGATTGACTTCATTGTATGTACAATGTTTGCTACTATTGTAGTATGACTTTTTATTGTTTTTAAATATTTGTATTGGTACAGCCTTAAACTTAGAGAGAAGAGATGATCTTTTCAGAAGTAATCAACTGATAAAGTCATTGATGTCTGTGTAAATGCATGCTTTATTCAGTGTTGTGTCTGTGTTTAGGTGTAGTGACCAGTTCTCATTTATTTAATAAACTGTTTTCTGAAAGGCTGGCTGCTTTCTTTAGTCACTTGAATATATATAACTTATTTAAAAATTTGAAGTGCATCATATAAAAACTCAGTGGTCTCACAGGGTGCCTGTACAGGTGTTGTGTGGCTGCTCCGATATGCAGTAATTACAACACATTGGAGCAGATTCAGGTAATGGGGTCTGCTGGAGCATGGTAATTACTGTGTTCCAGCCAGCCTCTGTATCTTGTGTATCAGTGTCCCCACACTTGCTTATCAAATGAGCTTTAGTTCAAGCACCCCCATTACTATTTTGAAGTGTGGGGATGCTGATGTATGAGATGCTGTGGTGCTTTAATTAGAGAAGCTCTCGGAGCCACTCTAATTAAAGCCCCCCCCCTCCCCCTGAGCATGTGTAAAAGTGCCCCCAAGCCTTTCAATTTGGGTGTAAATGCCATGGTAACGTTTCTGTGAGCTTGGAAAGCATTCTGAAAGTAGACAGGCACACCAAAGTCCAGTTGCTGTCCTGACTTGCCTAACTATTGATTTTCCTGGAACCCTAATTGAGGAAAACACTTGTACTTAAGACTGCATACAGATGTTTGTTTCTACTGGAAGAAACTTATTCAGGTAGAAAAATAACCCTGCAGGTGGACTGTACTGACATTCCTCCAGCCCCATGGCTAGAAAGCTTCACAGGCAAGCTTCCCAGCCAGGGGATACTAGAGAGCTGCTCTCTCAGCCACCCTTGCCCTTAGGGAAGCTCACTAATTGACAACCTGCCCTCTCTCCTACCTGGGAGCTGACAACAGCTGACATAAAACATAAACTGCTGGGGAAAAATGTGCCCCCATCCCTCTAATCAGCTGATTGGTATGGGGTGGGAGAAAGCATTCTCCCAGGGTGGGTTGGGAACCCTCCCAGTTCTCCCCCACAGGAGAATATCCCTACTCTGCGCTCCCCAAGGCTGACCTGGAAGAGTGCAAGGAGATGAAGAGGGCACTGTGGCAAGGATGTGGCAGATTGCCTTGCCCCACGTTGCTCTAGGCTTGACACCAAGCAGTGCAGGGTGAGGCAGAGGTATTTTGCAAAGCTCCTGAGCCACAGCAGCCTGCCTGCACTCTGCACTGCTCTGGGTCAGCTTGTTGATACAGCTGGTAAAGGGAAACCCATGGGAGCTGATAAAGATCCCTGTCTCTTCCTGAAATCAAGACTTGAAATGGTGGTCTGACTGATATGGCTTAGTTTATAGCCAGGACTATTGTTCCCTTGCAAGAAACAATCTTATCAAACAAAATAAGATTTTCCAAGCTGAAGGAGCTGCCTGTATTTTGTCTAACTAACTTGTATAGTGACATACCTTTCTAATGGCTGATGGGGGTGTGTGTGTGTATTTGTTTAGATATTTTTTTAATTCTTGGGGTAGTCTGCAAAAAATAGTCATGAAAGGGTTTGGATTTAAACCTACAAAGGAATTAAGTTCTAATCCAGGGATTCAAACTTTCACTGACTTAAAATGAAGTCTTAAAATTTAGAGCATAAGAAGTTGAACCAGAACCCCAAGTAGTTTAATGGTGCAATTTTAACAATCTCTTGACATCTTCATGAAAACCCTACTAGGCCTACTCACATGGTGACAAGGGTGTTGTTCAATAATGTTCAATCTCAAGTGCTTGAACAAATGAAAGCAAAATAACTAATCATAACACTTAACACTTAACTGTGCAAGGGCATCCTGTTTGGGGTCCATGCAGGGAGGCTGCTACCAGCAACAGGTCTGAGATGAGGGAAGGGTGATGGTGGGGGTCCATGAATGAGTGTGGGATGGGAAAGGAGGCTTTTCCACTGTCTTTTCTACATCAGATTGTTGAAATTTTGCAAGTATGACTAAATGGAGTGTACCCTTGCTGGTAGTTTGCAGGATTGCTGTGATGTTCCTCTAACCAAGGCCATGAAAACACTTCTAAATATAGTGTGACTGTGGGATGCTTTAAGGGTGGATTGGTTATGTCTGTTTTATAAGCTCTGAAGTGAGTCCAGGACTAAGCCAAAGAAAGGACCAGGCCTCTTGTAAGGAAACTGATTTACTTCAGCTTTTCACCACCAGAGCATCTTTGCTCCTGCAGGCAGTGAAATGGATGCAATTTATCCCCTCCTCCTTGTGGCATGAAGGGGGGTTGTCCAACCCCATGATAGCGTGTGCCGCCATTGTGCGCAGCCTACCATAAAGCCATGTCATCTGTCTTCCGGACTGTCTCTCCAATGTATCAACCAGTAATTCATCCCGAGTTTATCACATAAGCTTTGCTTTATCTCTTGACTGCACAAAGATCACATTTCCTTGTTGTGCTTTTATTGAAATTTCATTATCTAGACCCTGTTTACAAATGACATTATTTTAATTCATGCAAAAGTATCTTAGGGGTATGATGGCAGGATGCCTATTTAAATGTGTTCAGGAGACGGGAGCTCGCACATTAGCAAAGTGGGATTTGAAATTATTTGAAATTAGTTGATGGTTTACTTTATAATTTATGCCAAAGAACAAGTGGAACTTGGCAGCTGTCCCTGGAAAGATATGTAGGACTTCTCTTAAGAATAATCCAGTGGTTTTCTGTATTCTAACACTAGCTATTAGCAATGGAAGGTAGCTTGAAGCAGTTTGGGAGAATACTTTGGAATGTTAATGTGCAAATAGGCCATATACCAACGTTCATATCGCTCTATTTTCGATAACCGCACTCTAGAATCAAATTCTGACAGATACCGGACACAAGCACCAAGGAGCGGATGTGACACAAACTGTTTGCCACTCTCCTTTGTATAGCTATGGAGAAATAGCAGTATAGACCCCAACAGGGTATGAGCATTTCCAGGCAGAGTCTAAAGCACCAGTAGTATAGGTCAGAATTGTAGATGGGACACTGGAACTTGGCTTATCTCTATGGGGAACATAAATTAAGAACATTTTTGGCATAGTCTTCTAGTTTGTTTGTTTGTTTTTCTTTTTCATGGAAAACATCTAATAAAACACATGGTGGTGGGAAATAAAACCATAAGATGTAAAGAAGGTTGTACAGTGACAAAAACCCATAGTTAGAATTCACAATCTAGGAAGACAGGTGAAAGTACAAAGTGTCAGGAAGGAAAGGTGAATAGGTATGAGATGGTTGACACAGATGGTGGTCTTCATATTGGGAAGGAGCTTTTGCAAGATGTAATGTCTGAAACACTTGTCTTAGGATGCTTTTGGAAAGGGCCCTTAAAGCTGAGCTGTGGTGTATTGACTGCTGGGTGACAACTGAATGTGGTTAAAATGCTGCATAGAAGCCATTTGCATTGCAGGAAGATAAGTCTTACTTATCCCCTTCCAAACCTCAGAGCTATGTTGCAAATTCATGAGTGCCATCTACTGGCACATTATCTCTTACTATATATACAAGCCTCTCTCTTTGCACACTCATGTCATGTGTTGCAGCTGCTTGAAAGCTCCTTTAAAAAACATGCACCTGTGTTGATTATTTATTTGAACTTAGAAAGGCCCTGTCTGCGCTGCTATATTTGCAGAACTGTTCAACAAAGCTTTATTCCAGGTGCACAAGGACCAAGACCGTGACTTCCTGTCATGTAGGTACCAGTCTCCTTGGCCCCTAACGGGTACACTTCCTGAAGGATGGCCACAACCTTGTCCCAAGTGTTTGCATTATAAACACTCCCCTTCCCCTGGAATTGTTGTGGAGCAGTAATCCTGCATCTGGTTCTGCAGTGTGCTAAACCAACATCTGCCTGAGGGCAATACATGCTTTTGTTTTGCCAAATTTAATCTCAGTTATAGTAAATGGTAATGATATGGTAAAACCCTCAGTCATCATGCCAGTGGAAGAGCAGAGGCAGAGATCATTTAACTCAAAGTAGATGGGATCATGTCAATATTTTGATCTGATCTGTATCTCATACCCATCACCTTGCCATGTGAGTGCCACACAGAAAGTAAAACAGTTAATGCATTGGCCTCTCCTGCTCAGCCCAAGATAACCAGGCAGTTTTGGATAAGACATTATCTGAAAATGTTTTCACTCCTACTAGTTTAAAATACTTGTTCTTCACAAACAGCAGTGTTGCCTGCCTGTGGTTTCAACATATATTGGGGATGAATGGGTAGTAGTTGCATATATCTACACTCTCTATGAGAAAAACAGAAAGCATGTCCCTGGTCCATATAGGTAGGGAGAGGTAGTTAGCCCTGTTAGCCTGAAGTCAGGCAGAATGATTGCATCGTGTAGGCTAACTACTGTAAATAGGAGATGCATAAGCTTTAATAAGCAGCATCTGATGAAGTAAGCCACTGCTTACAGACGCTTATTGCACCTTTGATTTAGTGAGTAACTGGGCAGGTCTATGTGAGGTGCTTTACTGTGCAGTAAAAGGTCACCGTCTACATGTGTACGGCAATTAGGGTACAGTTGACTCATTTACTGCACTGCCAAATAGTCCTGTCTGATAAAGGTCATATCCAGTAAATTAGTGCACTGAAACACACATGTAGATGGTGACATCAGGACTCAAACTGAGCTGGAGTATATTCAGTCACATTAATTGCACGTGTAGATGTGCCCTATTAGGTTTAAATCTACCCTGCCTTCTGCCTGTTTATACCGTCACCGAAGGAAATATTTTCAGATTATAGACCCAGATAACTAGTACCTCTTGCTCTGTGAATGGAATTCCAGTTTGTATCCGTGAGACTGATCCATGGTTCCCAATATGACACAGCCCTCCTTTTGGAGGAAAAACCCAAACCTAGTCCTAATCCTAGGAATTAGGCAGAACATTAAGATTTTAAAATAAATCAAATGTAGGATCTCTCAGTTTTGATGGTTTCTTAGTAACAATCCTGGCAAAACTTTGCTTGCTTCCTCCTCTAAACCACAAAAGATGTAATGCTTTTACCCAGGATGAAGTGGAGAATAACCATACTTCAGGACTCATATTTAGAACTAAAGTACTAGTAAATGGTACCTAGATACTGCCTTATTTGCTCTGCGGGCCTGGAGCATGCAGGTATGTTTGGCAGGCAATAAAAAATATCACTTTTAAAAATTATAATATGCTATAGCATTATAATATGCTATATTTATTGTCTGCCTTCTAGAAAGTTGGCAAGTTGGTTTGCTTCCTGGACTGGTATATTTCCAATATGATTTTGCAAGGTTCTTTAAGAAGTATTGTTCTTGTTAGATTGCCATAAAGAGATTCAACCCAAATCGGAAAAGTTGACATTTTCAAAATGCTGCCCGATTTCTGGACTGGAGCATGCACGAAGCGTGGGTGGGCTGGGCATGTGTAGACCTGGCCAAGAACATATCAGAAACATGGAACTTAAACTCCTAAATTACATAGGTGCTTTTACAGATTTTACCTGACAAGTTTGAAGTAGGGAAGGAGCCTACCCAATCAACCATGTCATTGCTATAGACTTCTGTCAGTGAATAAAGCGGTTCCTTATGCATTCTACCATGTTTTCCTGTATAATTTTATGCAACAAGAGATTGGTTCATCTGCTGACTGATGAACAAGTGTGGTATAGTCTTACAAATACATCAATACACTGATGTGAATAGGATGTGAGGATGGTTCTAGCAAGGATGATTTGGCAATCTGTGTGGAAATAAAAATCAACTGACTTCATGTCTTGTTATACCACTGGGTATCTCCTAAGATGGTTGGCTGTAAAAAGAAAACAGCAGTTAAGCAAGTGCTTAACTTCAGCAATTTCCATGAGATTTAAGCAAGTTTTTAAGTTACAGCATATGCTTAAGACACGTGCTGTGAAGCCACTGAAGACAGTGGAAGTCTCTTCAGTGTCTCTTGATGAATACAGACAGGAAGACTCATGTTTAAGTTAAACATCTGTTTAATTGCGTTGTTGATTCCAGGCTTCAGTCTTTTCCAGTAGTGTCTTACTGTGCTAGATTGTTCTGATTGTTGGAATTAAAATAAGGAGTAGTAAACTGCCCTGGAAGAGGTCTACATGTGTGTCTGCTTGGGACCAAATTTACTCCTAATGGAAGCAGTTGAGACCAGGGATGGTCCTGCCCTGCTTTGCCCAACTGCAGCAGCCAGGGGGAGCACCAGGCTCCCTTGGGTGCCAGCTCGAGGCTGGCAGGGGACATGGGGCTGATCCCAATCCCCACATCGGGGAGAAGAGCTGTCCCGGAAGCCAGGACTGTTGCATCCCAGCTACATGGGGATTGGTTTGGGACCCAATCCCCATGTGGCCTGGAGAGGCGTCCCAACCTGGTGGGGATGCTGCCTGGCAGCCACGTGGGGATAGGGAGGGTTCCAATCCCCACATGGCTGCCAGGTGGGAATGCCTCTCCCAGCTGCATAGGGATCAGATCCCAACCCAGTCCCCACATAGCTGGGATGCAGCAGTCCCAGCTACTGGGACAGCTCTCCTGGGCATGTGGGGATCAGGATGGTTCTGATTCCCACATGGCAGGGAGACAGCTGCCCCTGCAGCTAGCACAGCTCCCCCCACATCAGGGTTTAGCAGTGGGCCCCCTACTGCCGGGGCTGACTGCAAGCAAATTGCCCCTGGTCAGCATCTACAGTTAATCTACTACCTGTATTTACAGGTAGTAGAAAACTGCATATTAGCCTAATTTACTGCACAGTAGCTGGTGACAGTTGCATGGTGATGCCTTACTGTGCAGTAGATTAGCCTACTGTGCAGTAAAGCATTGCCCACAGACTTTCAGAGAAGAGAGTCCTAGCTACTGTATCACCAGTGACATTACCATCAGTGTCTTGATTTCTTTTAACTGTTTCCTATGCAGTGATTCAACTGTATTTAGCCTGTGAAATTGCTAGTCAAGGGGACTAATACCCAAATTATTGTGCAAAGTGAGGAAAACATAATCCTACCTTCCAAACTGCATGCCCCAAACTGAGAGCAAACCCTGTTTAGAAAAAAAATACAATGGCTCCAAGGTCTGCTTTCAGATCAAAAGGAGAAAATCCATGTGTCTTCAGGTGTTGTTTATTTGTTTGTTATATAGATGTAATATGTAGAAATTCAGTAGTATTAAACCTCTAAATAGGTTGCGAGCTCTCTATTGTCACTGCATTCTGTGGTCTAGAAAACAGGTTCCCCAAATTTTGCCCTGAAGGACAATTTCAAAGGGGCAATCCTGGATGACAGGCTGCATCAGAGGGGCTTGCAGACCACATCTGGTCCTTGAGCCACATTTTGGGAATTCCTGGTCTGGAAACTGCCACGAACTTGAGAGGAAAAGGAGTGTGTACATAGAGTTAGGTTTTGCAGGAAGTGCATATTCAGCAAACACTTATTTAGGGTGTTTTGGTTCCTTCATATTCTGGAAACTACAAAAATGGATAAAGTTGCAGCAATAGTCTTATCTTCAAAACCTCCTCAGAACACATGTTGGTTGTGTCAGTCCATTGTAAGTTGTGGCTGGTTTGTTAGTTTTTGAGATCCCTCAGGAGATATTTAAATCCTTCGTGAAACCACTGTGTATTTTGGCAATCTGTGAAAGCTGGGATTTATCACTGACTTCCAGTGGGAATGGAGTTAGACTGGCACAGAGTGCTTTCATATATTTCACCACAAGTCTGTTAAGTGTGTTTCAATAAATAGCCTAACAGTAGTTCCACTAGCATCCAACCTGATGTTCACATAGATCCTGAGGATAAAAATATATTTTATGTAAGCACCTAAAAGTGATATTTTTTGGCCACCCAAGTACAGACTGTTCCCAGGAGAAAGTCACGAGGACTATCTCTGGTAGTCAGGTAAGAGGGAGCTAGTGATAGAGAAGTAGGTCCTTTCCTGACAGAGTGTTTA
>NW_005842707.1:311501-338216 GCF_000455745.1 Alligator sinensis
AGTTCAATGCAGACAAACGCAAGGTGTTACACCTCAGAAGGAATAATCAAGGGTACAAATATAATATAGGTGACACCTGGCTAGATGACAGCACTATGGAGAAGGACTTGGGAGTCTTGATAGATCACAGACTGAATATGAGTATGCAGTGTGATGCAGCCACACAAAAGGTGAATGTGGTTTTGGGGTGCATCAACAGAAGTATCAGGCAAGACACGGGAGGATATAGTGCTTCTGTACTCAGCACTGGTTAGGCCTCATCTGGACTACTATGCGCAGTTCTGGGCTCCACATTTTAAAAAGGATGTGGAGAAGTTAGAAAGGGCCCAGAGGTGGGCAACAAAGATGATCAAGGCCTTGGAAAGCAAGTCATATGAGGAGAGGCTAAAGGAGCTAGGCATGCTCAGCTTGTAGAGAAGGTGCTTAAGGGGGCCATGATAGCAGTCTTCGAATACTTGAAGGGCTGCCATAAAGAAGGAAAAAAACACCTTTTCTCTCTTGCTGCAGAGAGGAGGACACAGTTGCAGGAACATAAGTTTAGGTTGGATATCTGTAGCTATGCCTATGTTCTATTATGGGTATTTTCCATGCTTCTGGGCTTTGCTGGCTGTTTCTGTACCTCCCCCCACTTTTCTATTACATATTGGGGTATTTTTAAGCCTTTCTAGAAGCATTGAGTGCTGGCTACAGCCAAGGCTAGGGACTTTGACTGGGATGTGCCAATGCTTCTGCAGGGACCAAAGCCAGAGGTTTCTGGCTAAAGCGTCTTGCCCGTGTGCTCAGGGTCAGACTGATCACCATAGTTAGGGTCAGGAAATATTTTTACCTCATAGTCAGATTGGTATGGACTGTGAGGGTTTTTTCCTTCCTCTATAGTGGGGGGCATGGCCCTCTACCTGGGATCTCTTGACCTATATATTGACAGCATTTCATAGCAGGACATTGGCTGCTGTGGTTCCCTTGCTTTACCTATGGCAGGTTAGGGTGTTAGATCTGTGTTGTGTCAGGGCTGATGGTAGTCTTATGCAGAGTTTAAATTATGGTTTGTATGGGATAGTTTGGATAGGGATGATCCTGTCTCAGGCAGGGGGTTGGTCTAGGTGACCTCTGGAAATCCTTTCCAGCCCTTCTTTTCTATGGGCACATATCATAGAATCTGGTCCCCTGCCATGGGCAGGAGGTTTTTGGGCTCAGATGAGCTCAACAAAGTGCTTGTCCAGTCTCATCTTGAACACCTCCAAGGGTGGCAACTGCACCACCTCTGCTGGGATTGTGTTCCAGATTCTGGGGACCTTTTCAGAGAAAAAGTGTTTTCTTATGTCCACCCTGAATTTACCTTCTATTAGTTTATGCCCGTTTGTCCTCATCCTCCTCTGAAGTGCCTTCCTAAAGAGCCACTCCCCCAGATCTTGATGCTCAACCCTGACATACTGGTAGCTGGCTATCAAGTCACCTCTCAGCCTTCTCTTACTGAGACTGAACAGGCCCAGTTTCCAGAGTCTTTTCTTATAGGGCCTATCCTCCAGGCCCCTAATCATATGGGTGGCCCTTCTTTGTACCCTCTCCAGCTTATCCACATCCTTCTTGAAGTGCGGTGCCCAGAACTGGACACAGTACTCCAGCTGTGGTCTCATCAACGCTGACTAGAGAGGGAGAAGCACCTCCCTGGATCTGTTGGCAACACATCAGGTGATGCACAACACAGTTCTTTTTGCCCTTCTGGCAACCTCACTGCACTGTTGGCTCCTGTTCATCTTCTGGTTTATTGTGACCCTGAGGTCCCATTCAGATGCTGTGTCAGCCAGTGGACCACCACCCATCGTGTAGTTATGGTGAAGGTTCTTCCTACCCAGATGAAGAACCCTGCACTTCTCCCTATTAAACCTCATCTGATTCCGGTCAGCCCATAAATCCAGTCTGTCAAGGTTGGCCTGGATCTTTACCCTATCCTCTGATGTGCTCACATTTCCCCACAGATTGGTCAGGCATGATCTACCCTTGACAAAGCCTTGCCAGTTGCTTCTTAGCACCCTTCTATTAGTAATTCAGTTATATATACATGTCTGATGCCTGCTCTGACACATTTGAATTGGAATGCTCCAGCAGCCTTGGCATCATGTGTATTAAGCATCTCACATTTCAAAATGGTGGCAGGGGCACTTTAATTAAAGCACCCCCACCCCCATTTTGAAACATGGAATACAAGAGCCACTCTAATTAAAACACCCCTCCCCCTACCCTGGAGCACATGTAAAGATGCCCTATGATTCTATGAAAATATAAATGGTCCAGTGTAGAGTATGGTCCGTTGTCAACCAGGAAGCAGACCTGAACTTGATTCATCTGTCCCATGAGAAATGAAAAGGAAGAGGGCTCCCCCTTGCATATGCACTTATTATGGTCTCATTGGTGGGGTTTACACATGCTCCAGGGGTGGGTGCTTTAATAAGAGTGGCTCTGAGAGCTGCTCTAATTGAAGTGCCCGCAGCATCTTGTGTATCAGTGTCCTTGTGCTTCAAAATGGCAGCAGGGGACCTTTTAACTAAAGCTCATTGAATGAGTTTTAGTTAAAACACTCTTGCTGCCATTCTGAAATGCAGGGATGCTGATACATGAGAGATGTGCCTGGCTGGAGCATGCTAATTAGCATGAATCGAGCTAATTAGATTAATCAAGTCTGCTCCGGCAAGCTGTAATTACTGCGCTTCAGAGCAGGCTTCCCACACATGTATAGGCACCCATTGTTATTTAAGGAGGCTGGGACCTTCTTTTCTTCTACTCATTTCTCACCCCATTTCAGGTATGCAGTTGTTCCTCATTCACTTGCCCACTGTGGACCTACTTCTATTGAGGATAGGATGTCTGAGGAGGTTTGTGGTGCTGTTCCTGGAGCTCTCATTCTCCTTGTGCTCACTACCTGAGTGTGGCTCCCATTCCCTTCACCTGCCACCAGCTTGGTGCGCAAATAAGAGCAGCCTACTGGGGCTTACATGCCCTGGGCTGTTGAATTTACTGACTTCAGGCCCATAAAATGTACACTTAAAGTATAGTGGAAGTAATAAAATTATAGTGCGATCATAAAAATGTATTACTCTTTCATAAGTGATATTAAGTGTCTGAATATCCATAAGATGGTCCTTCATCAATCTGCACCTTTCAGTTTCCTCCTATAATGCTGAGGAGAAATTTAGAAGTGAGTATTGACTATTTTTGCTGTCCTTTTTGGCTCGTGACATCTCTCATGCCTACCTGTCTTGGGCCTGATTCTGTACTGCCTTTTAGTGAGTGAAAAATAGGTGTGAAGCCCTGTAGGGGGAGTGGGCAGAGAATTCAGATCTATTTGCACAGCTATCTGTGACTGCAGAAGGTGAGTGCAGCCCTAAACTGGGTCATATATGTGACAGAGTATTTCTGTTTCTAGCTCTGAGATGATTCATATAGCACAGACTTTGACCCGATTGTTTTTCCATACTGCTTTCCTCCTCCCTGACCCAATGAAGGGTCATCAGTTCTCCCCACCTCTGGAAAGCAATAGGTTCTGCATTACTCCATCCAGATCATTAGCCATGTTTGGCAAAATATGTTTTAACTTTAGGACTATCTCATATTGATCCCATCCTGGAAATATTATTCTTTTTTTCTCGAGATCCAATAAATGTGCATTTAAGGGCTTCATGGGACTTCTCTATTACAGTGACTTCGTTTTTCAATATTCCACATGCTCTGTTAGCAATTCCAAGTTGCTGAAACCTGAATTAATCAAAGAGGTCAGTCAGGCTAAATTATTTTCATCCCTTGTTTGTTTGTCTTGTAGCATACTCGACTAAGCTCAACAAATTTCCTGTCTTTAACTTTGATGATGACCTCAAGTACCTGTGCATCAGTGCTGTGAGCCCAAACACTACGAAGGCCACCCTTTATGCTCTTAATGTGTGGAGATACTGGTGCATGACAAAAGGACTCAAGGACTACATGGACATCACAAAGGTAAGCAAGCACTTCTCAAAAGACTTGGTTAAACTATTAGACACGGGTCCCCTCTTTGCATCAACCTACTGCTTGAATGGGAAAGGCAGGGCTGGCTGAAGGTGGGAATATGATTCTATTTCATCCCACAGCCAGCTAGTTCCTTGGCATGAGCTTGTAACTTCTCTTTCCACCTAGAAGGTTGATTCACTAACCAGGGAGTCTGGCTGCATAGAGAAAGCTCTGGTTGTGTCCCATTTTGCCCTGTTCTGCCCCCTAATGTGTCGGGACAGAGGCAGATTTCTTGTGCTGGTTTTATTTCTCGACACTAGGGGTCAAATCCAAAAAGGCATTTAGGCACCTGCCTCCTATTTTTTTAAATCAATGGACGTTTAGATACCTGAACAAGTGTTGGGTACCTAAATACCATTTTGCATCTACCCCAAAGGTCCAGTCCAGCAAAGCACAGAAACATGGGCTTCAATGTAAGCCCAGAAGAATCCTCCCATATTTAATGACAAAGTTTACGGACGATACCAAATTATGGGAGTGTGTGGTCACGCTTGAGGACAGGCTGGCGATACAGGCTGGCTTGGACAGGCTCACAAGGTAGGCAGATCATAACCTGATGACGTCTAACACAGAGAAATGTAAAGTACTTCATCTGGGGAAAAATAATCCGCAACACTTACAGGTTTAGCAGTGCTACACTTGCCAGCACCACAGCTGAAAGAAACCTGGGGGCCATGACCACAGAATGAATATGAGCCACCAATGCGATGCTATAGCTGGCAGAGCAAATCAAACACTGGCATGCATCTACCGATGCATCTCAAGCAAAGCTAAGGATGTCATTTTCCCTCTCTACTTGGCCTTGGTCAGACCACAGCTGGAGTACTGCATCCAGTTCTGGGCGCTGCACTTCAGGAAGTTTATGGAGAAGCTTGAGAGAGTCCAAAGGAGGGCCACGCACATGATTAGAGGTCTGGAGAGCAGGGCATATGAGGAGAGGCTGAAAGAAATGGGACTGTTTAGCCTGGAGAAGAAGACTCAGAGGAGATTAGGTGGCAAACTATAAGTTGGGGCCTATATCAGGGCCTGGGGGAGCATCTGTTCACCAAGGTACCCCAGGGCAAGACAAGAAACAATGGGCACAAACAGATTGAAGATCACTTCAGATTGGACAGAAGGAAAAACTTTACAATTCAAGTACTGAGGGTCTGGAACAGACTTCCCCCAGAAGTGGTACAGTCACTTACCCTAGCAATCTTCAAAAAGTGTCTTGACGCCCACCTCGCTGGGGTCATCTAACTCCAGTAGTCTTTCCTGCCCAAGTGCGGGGGGGGCTGAACCCGATGATCTTGTAAGGTCCCTTCCAGCCCCTAACATTTATGAATATATGAATTTGTGAATGTCAATCATATGTATGAGTGGTTTGCTGGACTGGGACGTAATGTAAACAAACAAACAAAATAAACCCATGTTACAGCTAGTATAAAAACCATGGGATCATGGGAGGAGTTTTAAAGCAGCATCAGAGATATTATGAGGTTCAACCATGGGTGTATGTAGGATTTTAAAAAGGGTGATGTAGATGATGTGGCGCATCACAGCGCATTTTTCTCCAGTTAAAAAAAAAAAAAATGAGATGCTTTACTAATATACTAGGGAGCAAGAGGTATATTATTCTATTTCAAATCAAAGCAAAAACAAATGCAACTTTATTGGAATGTGCATTAATTTGCTATTATGTATAAAAAACACAACAAACTAGGCAAAATAATCAAAAGATGCTTACTTTTGTTGGTCCTGTAGTCATTAGAATTAAATGTATATCTCTCTTTCATATCCATAAAACAATATCTAGCCTCCTTGAGCATGCTTGTAGTGTATCCAATGCTTCACTTAAAGTTATTTCGAGACCTGAGTTAATGTTTCTTTAACCAGAGTTAAAAACAGTCGGCAATGCTGTTGAATAGGAGCTACGTTATCAGGAGCAGCTAACTGACAGCAGAATTTCCAAAGAAGGCTAGCTTGATTAGTGGAACATCCAGACCATTAAAAAAGAGAGGGTTGTTAATACCTGTGGAGTGAAGTGCTTAGAAGGAATCAGGTAGATTCTAATGAGCTGTGATGACCATTGACACCCTTACTGTTGCTTGACTAGAAATGCTGCTGCTGCTACCAGGCATTTGGTTTTAAACTTTGAGTAGGGCAGGAATCGAGGAGGGGGGCAGTGGTGACACGTAGGGGTGCACGCACACCCCCTGAGAGCACTGGTGCACCCCCTGACAGCCAGCACTCCCCAGTTAGGCAATGGGCAGCAGGGGCAGGTGGGAGCGCTGGTGCCCACCCTGCGAGCGCGGGCCGGGGAGTGGGAGCTGCTTCCTGTGGCCAGATTGGCTGTGGGGGACCACCCTTCCTGGTCGCTGACCGGTCTTTTGGGGGGCATGTACCCCCTGACTAAGGTGGCACCAGTTGCCCATGGGAGGGGTAAGGGGAACTGCATCCCCTCTAGATGTGCCCCTGGGTAGAAAGCCTATCTTACAGTAGCTGTGCCTTCACTATGGTATAATGAGATCTTAGGGTGCCTTTGTTTGAGAGAAATTTGCTTGTGGTAATATGCTAAAGATTTCAGAAATGTCATGTGAGTCCAGGGAAGTCATTGGAATGCCACCCACTGGTCACCCGGCTTTGCCCTGCGATGTCAGGGAATGTGTATTTTAAGGTTTGAAGGCTCCAACGTTAAGAAAGCTATTGCTTTTGGGCCTTGCCGCTGTTTGTATAATAAGCAGCTGTGTTTGTGATGTGAACGTAGAAAGGATAACTCTGGAACAAAACCGACGTCTGCAAGTTAACAAATTAAAACAACAAGCATGACCTGCTGCAGCCAAATAAGTGCTTGTGATTGCAAATAAAGGTTGGGAATATTCCTTAATTCCCAGGTTCTGGGACTCAGAGGCAGTATTGTACAGCCCTTCTGTTATTGGAACAGCTCATTATAACCAGCTTAATGCCTTCCTTTTAATTAAGAGATTTATGGAGTCTGTAAGTATATCTCAGTGGAAAGGAGAAATGGAAAGTTTCCACAGCTGGTGCTGAATAGGGAAAAGTACAGAGTAGAAGGGATGCTGTTCAAGCATCAGCATATGTTCATACTGGTCAGAATCCTAACCCAAACGACGTACAGCTCCCACTCACTTCGGGGGTGAAGGGGCGGCAGATGGGTTCTGCGTCCTAGAAGGAAACTTTCCATGATAACTCTCATGCTACCCAACATCCAAATGGATCAGATCTGTCTCCTCCCACTACTTTTGGACCCATAATACCAGCCAGATCCTCATCTCTCCCAAGCAATGTCCTTGGTATCATCCATAACAAAGTTTATCTTAAATTCCCTTTTATCTCCACCCAGCCTCACTTTCCATTGGCATTGTTACAGTAACTAGATTGAAATACTGCAGATATGCAGCCTCATTCTAAGACTACAAGGTTATGCAGTAACAATCTTTTGGGGAAGCAGAAAGCATGATGAGTATTTTACCTCTCCACAAAATAGGCCCTTGAGAGTTTCATGATGCAGAAGAGCATGTTTACTGACTTGTTCTGTCTTGATGGCTATAGAACAGAAGTGGACCTGAACTTGGATCTGAACATTGCTAAACTTTGGGGAAGTTTGGGTCTGGACCCAGAGCTGGAACTGAAGTTAATTGTCAGCCTGTGTCTATCATGGCTCAGACCTAAACCCTAGAGCTGACCACCACTGAGGTTCAGAGTTATATGGATCCAAATCAAAACATGTGAATACATGAACTGTATATCACGTATAGACTGTGATGATATATGTTTCTCTGGTTCCAGATTCCAGCTATGAAGCTGAATGAACTGCTTGAGGACTTCTACATCACAGTGAAAAAAACAGATGGGTCAGATTTTCTGGCCACCTCCCTGCATGCTATACGTCGGGGACTGGACCGGATCCTGAAGAACGCTGGTGTGGGATTTTCCATCACCAGCAGCACCTTTAGCTCCTCCACCAAGAAGCTCAAGGAGAAGCTCCGGGTGCTCAGCAAGGCCGGGATGTCTGGTGCTCGCTCTCGCAACATTGTCTATTTCTCCCTTTCAGATGAAGAAGAGATGTGGAGGACAGGATGCTTGGGTGACGATAATCCTGTGGCCCTATTGTCCACGGTGGTGAAATACAACAGCCAGTACCTGAACATGAGAACATTACAGGAACATGCAGACTTAATGTTTGGTGATATTGAGTTGCTCAAGGATTCACAAAACAGGCCATTTTTTGCCAGAACAGACAGCGTAAAGCGAGAGAACAGGTTGAGCTCGAACAAAGTGTGTTATGGCCAGATATACCACGAGCACTCCAAAGGGCACAAGCTCTGCCCATACTGCCTCCTCTATAAGTACATGTACATACACCGACCACCGAGCCAGATGGAAGCCAAGTCTCCTTTCTACCTGACTGCCCGGAAGGAGATTAGCGGCATGGGAAATGTGTGGTATGAGGAGCAGAGGATGGGACTCCGCTCCCTAAGGGGAGTTGTCCCAAAACTGGCAAAAAAAGTCAAACTTGACCACTGTGAAAATTTCACTTTTGTCTCATTTACTCAGGCTTCCAGAAAGTTTGGCTCTCTCAGCTCCTACCAATGAGCCTGCCCTCCACTGCCAGCCACCATCCATGGGCTCAGTCTGCTGTACAAGAACAGTTGGTGAACTACAGAAACTTATTTCAGTACCCAGACTTCCATAGATGATCAGAAAAGATGATGCCCTGCTGATGATTTGCTTTGATTCTTATCAAGGCAGCTGCTACTGAAAAAAAACAAACTGTTATTAAGAGATCTTTTCCAAGTGTGTGTTAATATATATTTTATTACTGAGACAATAGATTGCTGCATAAACAGGAATGTGACAAAGGTGAGGAAATCAGTTAAATACATAGTGCCTTTTAGCACACATTTTTCTTGACAACTGCCACATTAAACTGGACAAGAATTAAAATTCCCAGTAGCCCGGTAGCTTTAGTGCATTGTGAAGAAAGTAAGTTACTATTAAAAAAAAAAAAAAAAAAAAAAAATGGTGGAATGAGGAGAAAGAGAGGCAGATATATTAAATATTTCCTGAAGAAAAATAGCACTTGACACTTTTTTTTTCTGTTTGGTTGAAAAGCAAGCAGCAGGCCTTGATGGAAGATCCCACAGCTTTCTTCAATCACGTTTGGACCGTGTATACTTGGGTTGTGGCAGCTTTCAGTGGTGGTTGTTGTTCGTTTCCTGCTGTCAGCTGGGGCAATTTTTGGAGGCCAGATTGATATACAAACATTTGAAAACTATATTTCCTCTATCATAGATGAACTGGGCTATCGTGGATTTTTGTCCTTAACAAATATGCCTTGGAGCTCGGGCGCTATAATCAAAGACTGATAACTCTTGAAGCAGAAGTGCCTATGTTTTCTTTCACACTTACAATACAAATTTTATTTTCTTGTGAGCTGTTCTTAGATTTCTCTATCTGTTCGGTATATCATAAATACTGTTATTTTTCCATCACACTGTAAATTACACTGGATCTGTAGAGACGGCTAGGGGTAATCCTTGGATTCATCAAACAAGGAACAAGCAAGAGCAGTTACAGCATCCCCGGAAGGACAGCTTTTCAAGTCACTCATTTTTAAAAGTTAGGGACAACATTTTTTAAAATACGAACCAGTGTTTTTGCATGCCTAGATTTTGAGACACCTTAACAGGGCCTGATGTCAGCAATTTAACAATTGGTGTGATCTGAAATTTGAGGCCTCTTTTAAATGTCTCTGGTTGCTTTTCTGGTTGTCTCTCAGTGTCTTACCAAAACAGAGAGGCCCTCAAAATTACTAGTTGCATTAAAAAATTTTGCCCTAAACTCCTAGGCCTCAATTCAATTGCCCTTTAAAGTAATTAGGAAAACTTGCATTGATTTAAATGGAAGTGTTATCAGGTCCTTAATGAATGATAGGAGACCTGTACTCATGTTAGGGGTTATAGAAAATGGTTTCATCTTGTGCAGCCACCACTCCTGTAGAAGTGACATGGCTGTTGGATGTCAGTATATCACAGAGCTGTGACCTAGTTATAAAGTTGAAGACACATTGAAGAAGTTGCCGAATCCTTTGCATAATAGGATCATGTTATGCTTTTAAATCAGAGCTCAAGTCCAATACTTATTTGAAACCAAGTATATTGTAAACAGAAATTTGCTTTATTTTTGCAAGACTGCCATGTACACATATTGCAGGTCTACTGTCTAGGTTTCTAAAAAGATGTTGGTTTTGAGGGTCTACTTAATATCAGTGAGTTCTATAATATAGTTTTGCTTCTCTCTTTTAAATATTTGCGTGCAGGGTTAAATGTTGCTTTAGTTTTGAGAAAATCATTCCCTAGACCTTGAAAGAGAGAGTAGCATTAGCTTTAGCAGGGGAAACATCTACCCCATGCTGCTGCCTATATTCCTTGCAGGCTGTGGAAAACATCTGCTCCCTTGTTTTGGTAACCTGAGGACCCAATTCTGTGATGTCTGAGCAACCTCAGCTCCTGTTTGGCTGATAGGGGAATTGCAGATGCTCAGGACTCCATATATGATCAGACTCTTAGTACGTCAAGTGTGATTGATAGCTGTAGCAATAGGACTTTTGTATATTAAGTTTTATTTCTTTTTAAAAGGCGCAGTGTGACTTGACATAATCTCTCAGAGTACAGCATATTGTTGGCATTAACAAAAGAAATTGCATATCTCAAAGCATTGTACCTTCTCTCTTGTTTACATCACTTTTCCATATTTTGCTGACTACAGGAAAGCAAATGCTGTGTAAGGAAAAATGTTTTGTTGGTTCTGTAAAACTAATAATCGTAAGCAAACAGCATGCTGTAAGTAGAGCAGACTTACAGCATCACAAATAACTGGTCATTGCTGACAAACAGCAAAAAGCTAAGCTCCTGTAATAGTGTCACTTTCTTTGGAAAGGGATTTTGTCTACTGGCATGCATTGCTACTGCTGTGAAACACATTGGACCTTGTTTCTCCACTATTGTGTACCATTACATACACAAATGATTATGCAGTCAGTGCAAAGTGCTGCCAGACTAGCAGAGAGTGGACTTCAAGTGAACTTAGGTTCCTCAGTGTGATTCTGTTTTACCTGCTCAGCCGTGAAAATCCATTAAAAGGTAGGTGGGTCCTCCTCCTCTTTCTCTTCCCTGCTGCTTTTTTGTGTGACTGGTGTTAAGGGTAAGAGGTTGTTATGAAAGGAGATTAATGGATTTCCAAGGACTTCAGTTAGTGCTTGGGTATACTTGGATGCTGAGGTGGATGCAGGCTCATAGATGGAGTCAGATCTGGCTTGTAGTGTTTTCCAAGGCATGGAACTGGGAACAACCAGACCTGTTCTGCTTTTACTCTTGGAAGTGTCAGATTTAGCGGCTAAAATCTGCAAACCTGTTGTACACAGAACCTGTATTTGGCACAGAAATAAGCAACCTGATTTTCACTTGAATTTCTGCAGCTCCCACAGGTAATGTTTCTCAGTCTACAGAATCAGGCCTCAGGAAAGTAAGGGTGTGTGTAGATGAAATGGGGGTCCTAAATTGAAGCGGTGGGTTTTAAAAAGAACCGCTTCAATTTAGGGCCGATTTAAACCCCTGTGTTGTGTACAAACCTCGCTGACTTACCTGCCTCTCTGTCAGGGAGGGGGGAGTGAGCTGCCAGTGGGTGGAGTGGTCCCTGGGCTGCAGGGAGTCCTAGTGCTTCCCCCCCATGGCAGCACCTGCCCACAGGCACCTGGCTCGGGCGGTCTTGGGGGGCACCGCAGCTGCAGAGGGAAGCAGCGGGCCCCCGCGCAGCTCAGGCAAGCTCCAGGGAGGGGGGAAAAAAAAAAGATCAGGCTTGCCGCTTTTCTTGGGTGGAGCCTGTTTTCCCCGGGCTGCTGCCAGGCTGCCTACAGGGCTTCCTGCAGACCCACCGAGCTGCACAGAGCCCGGTGCTTCGCTCCCTGACTGTAGGGGCGGCAAACTAAAACTCCTTGAGGGAGTTTTAGTTTGCTGTGCCCTAAGTCATTTAAGGCGCATACACTGCCAAATCACCTACAGCGGCTGCAATTAATGCACAATACGCCACCAAGGCATGCAAACACTGACACCACTAAAGCGGTGCAAAAGCATTTAGCCCACTTTAAAGTGTTGTGCACACACGTCTCTCATTTTGTCTACACATTAGGTAAGACACCAGAGAAATGTTAAGGCAAAGATTTCTATAGATATAATGGAGGAGGATGTAAGCGCCCTACTCCCACTGGCTTTCATCTGCTTCTCCTTTGGGCCACTTTGGAGTCTACTTACACTAGGATTACTGATCATGATCACCAGTCCCTATGGCAGCAGAATGGATAGGCTGCTTATTGCATGAGTCTAAAAGTACTCACTTACAATGCAAATTGTCTAGTACCATATTTACTCAAATATAAGATGAGTTTTTTCCTCTAATCAGCATGGGGGGAAAAAGCTCCTTGTCTTATATTTGCATACAAGGAAACTTTATTAAATACATTGTCTATCATTAAACTGCTGTCAAAAGCAGCATGTGTTCGGTAATAGAAACCAGCTTTGAAGTTGATTAAATGCAACCAACCCTGAGCTGACTATACAACACATGACCCATATTGGGCAAACATACTGATGGGGACCTTTTTTATTATTGTTCCAAATGTTATTAAAAACACACTTATCACTCTTCACTTACAAAGCTTCACATAGTGAGCATCTTTGTTTTACCAAGCCTTCATATAGCAAAACAACTATAGAGCAAAAACATACAACTATATATATTAAACCCGTAAACAACATACATCAACTTCCCACAAAGAGCTGCTCACAGAATTCTGTTTCTTCATACAGAACCCATGAATATCAATTAACCTCTCTTTAAAAAAAAAAAAAAAAAAAAAAAAGCAAACCCTATTACCTCAGTAACCACCTGAAACTCCCTGCCCCTCCCATCTGTCCCCTCTGACCCTCTTATAGGTCTCTTACCAAGACTCATTTCCACCTTCAGCATCTGGTGATCACTATAACAGTTTTCCTGGTTTGGCCCTAGCTGCATCACAGATGGGAGGTGCTGCCCACGTGGGTGCCACTCATTCACTTTTAACAATTTTAACACTACTCATGCCTGCCATGCTCCTGTCCAGATACCATATTTATCCTGCACTTTCTCTACCCATGTTTCTCTTTGAATGTATTGTTCCATCCACCTTTCTAAGAAATCTGTATACATTCATACTACAATCGCCCTCTCACTAGACTTTTCTCCTGCTATGAATTTTTAACTTTTTTAATTCTTCCCTTCCACGTTCCTCTGCATATCTCTTCCAGAAATGTTCATAACACTTCTGCATTCCAGTAGGATTTTCAGTTTTGGAGGTTGATCAAGCTGATTAGGTGCTCTGCCTATACCTCCAGTATCTCAAGCAGTACTTTTTCCAAAAAGTCATATCTGTTCATTATTGTTTCTATATCCATTTGTTGCCAACTAATATTACCTTTATCTGCAGGCTCTGATCTTCTCTGCCATCTATCCTTTCATTTTCCATGTCTTCCCACTATGCCACTTCCAGTGGCCCAGCATGCTGTTGTACCTCTGTCGTTCCCTGCTTCTCACCCAATGTCCTTTATCCTGCTGCCTCTGCTCTGTCTCCCGCTCACCTTCACTCCTGTCTTTACCCTGCTATTAGCTTTTCTGTCACTGCTGTGGTTCACTGCTTTTGCTGTCATTCCTGCCTTTCCTTTCACCAACTTCTGTCCCTGTTTGCCCACTTTTGTCCACTCTCCATTTGTCTTTGGCCCTTCTTTCCCATTCTTCATTTCTTTTTCCACCTCATGGTTACGTGCCACCACTCCTATAGTTTTGAGTTTCAGGCCTCCCTCTTCTACTGTTTACATCCCAGCACTCTGCCAATCACATTCTTTGCCTTTAAAGCATTGATAAGGCCCTCAATGCAACAATAGACTAGTGCAACCTATCGGAGATAGACTTATGGTACTGCCCATTGCACTCAGTCCCCCTCAGTGCTGAATCTTTTCCAGATCATGGTGAGCCATTACACTGCATACATTTTTACTTCTTTTTCTCTCCCACAGCTGAACTGTGCTTTTCTTTCCCATTTCCAATGATGTCTGTTTCTTCACCAGACTTAAATGTCTGTCAAATACCACCAAATGGGGCCCCCATCACCTCCTCTCTCAGCCTGTCACATATGATTAGTGTGGATCTGCTCTCCCTAAGATGGACCTGAATCAAGTTGCCCTGTACCTCATCTGCATATAATTTATTGGAGGATCCCAAGACTTGTGACAAAAACATCTGGTTCTAGTCATGAATGAGGGGCTAATTAGCACATGGCTCCTTTGTGAAGGGTATTTGGAGTATACACAAATACTGAGCAGTGCTGAGCTGTGGGGTCACCTTGTTGACTCAGGTGGGGTCCAGTCCACTGAACTTTCGACTTGGAGGTTTTCATAGATTCATAGACGTTAAGGCTGGAAGGGACCTTGGAAGATCATTGAGTCCAGCCCCCTGCCCAAAGGGCAGGAAGTCAGCAGGTGTCCTGGGGTCCCAGCAAGATAGACATCCAAATGTCTCTTGAAGGTGTTCAACGTGGGTGCTTGAACCACCTCTGGCAGCAGTCTATTCCAAACCTTGCGGGCTCAGACAGTAAAGAAGTTCTTCCTTATGTTTGGTCTGAAATGGTCACAGTGGAGTTTGTGACCGTTCGATCTTGTCATCCCTTGGGGCACTCTGGTGAACAGACATTCCCCCAGATCCTGATGAGCACTCCTTATAAACTTATAGGTGGCCACCAGATAACCCCTGAGCCTGCGCTTTTCCAGGCTAAAGAGCCCCATAGCTCTCAGCCTCTCATTGTAAGGTCTGTTTTCCTGACCTCTGATCATGCGCGTGGCTCTCCTCTGGACTCTCTGAAGCTTCTCCACATGCTTTTTGAATTTGTGGAGCCCAAAAGTGGATGCAGTACTCCAGCTGCAGCCTCGCCAAGGCCGAGTACAATGGGAGAATGACATCCTGGGATTTTTTCGAGAAGCATCTATGGATGCAAGCAAGTGTTTTGCTTGCTTTACTAGCTGCAGCATCACATTGAAGGCTCATGTTCATCTCGTGGTGAGTCATGACCCCCAAGTCCCTTTCATCTGAAGTGCTAGCCAGTGTAGCATTGCCGAGCCTATAAGTATGCTGAGGGCTTTTCCTCCCAAGGTGCAGAACCTTGCATTTTCCAGTGTTAAATGCCATCAGGCTCTCCTCTGCCCATTTCTTGAGCCTGTTGAGGTCAACCTGGATTGCCCTTCTGTCCTCAGGTGTGGACCCCAAAGGTTGGTCTTCAAGAGGAGGCTTGATAGTCACCTGGCTGAGGTCATCTGACCTTGGTCCTCTTTACTGCCACGGGCAAGGGGTCAGCCACGAAGATCCATTGTGGTCCCTTCCGACTCTACAATCTATGAACTATATGGTAAATTATGAGCATTTTGGCTTTAGACTAACATCATGCATAATTTGTACTATATATAAATAGGTACAAAAGTGCTGCTTAGAACTGTGTTTATGGAGTACCTATGCTAAAGCTTGCAGCAGTTTCACAAAAAGTAAAATGCATCAATTCTGGATGAACTAAGTCTATGGGTACCCTTATAGGCAAATTTCTATAGGCCTTATTTCTTATTTCCAAGTCAGTTTTTTTCAAATTTACCCTTCATTTCAATGTGCTCATGGAAAGCAGGGTCTGACAGTAAGAAAAGGGGGAAGGGACTACAGGGGGAAGAAGTTGAGGGGGCAGAGGACAAGGGGGCTAGCTGATTCCCCCAGATTTATTTTCCCTGCTGTGGCAGTGGGAGGGGGGAAATTCAAGGCAAATCTCCAATAATCAGATCCCATACCTGGAAATTATAACAAATTTCTATTTTTTCCATATATAGAATCTAATTATTTGGGGTAATCTTTTATTCAAGGTAATCTTATATTTGAGTAAATACAGTTTTTCCTTTATTCCCTTCTGAAACCTTTGGGACAGGTTGAAGGCATTTCATGATTGTATGAAGGAGCAACTGATCCACTGACATTATCTATAAAACATTAACAAGGGAAAAAAGAGTAGAATTCCTATTTCTTTGCTTTAAGAAGCAGTAGGGGCACTAACAAATTTCTTAGAATACTATTATAGCTTCTGTACCCCAAAATCACGGAATTTAATAATCGGTGCCCCTCTGTCCTCACTTGTTACCTAATGTTATCCAAGGAAAGGATTGTTCCTATTTCAGATCTTCCAGTACAAAAGATGCATTTTTGTGTTGTGCAAACATTTGGATTATTTGTATCTGAATAGAAAATAAAGCATTAAAGTCAGAAGGTGCCACACCAGTTCAGACTGGCATTGAGTCATCCAAGCTGCTGTCAGTTGATAACGGATTATGTCAGAGGAATACACCTGTGACATACCTACAGGTCGTTTTTTTCGAGGGATTGTGTAGGTAGCCCTATGAGGTGGAAAACAATCCAATCCAATGCTTTTGTAAAGGAAACTCTGTCTTGATCCTATCTAACAAGATGTCTTTGAGTTTGACAATGTGATGGTTCTAACTGATTTATATTTGCTCTGAAATAAAAGCAATATCATCTTTGCAAAATGTGAACTGTGATTAAGTATCTCAGCATCTGTAAAGTTTTTGGAAGCAGGGAAGGTGGTGTGATATTTTGCAACCAATGTTTCTAAGTGTTTGCTGGATCTCCTAATTTTTTTTTTTTCCAGTATGAACAAGGAGTAAACTGTTTTGGTTTCGACTTTTAGAAATAACAATACTGGAGCCATCATCACTTATCTCATTACATAAAGGCTAGGTTTATACATAAACAGGTTTAAGTGATCAGAAACTGGTTTAAACCAGGAACAGAACAAATGATCAGTGCACATAAACCAGTTTGAAAATGGCTGAAACCAGTTTGAGATAAACCTGGCTGAATGTAGTATCAGACTTAACTGATTTGGATCAAACCAGTTTATGCAATGTCTGTTCCAGACCCCTTTCTGGTTTAAGCTAAATCAGACTCCCCCAGCATCCTGGCATGCTCTCTGGGCTGGGCAGGGCTCTCTGCTCCACAGCAGGGCTGGCCCCTCCCCTCTGCTCCCTGGCTGCAGCTCCAGTAGAGACTTGCAGGCACAGTGTCTGCCTGGCTTTCTTCTGCTCTGTCCCTCCACTCCCAACTCCCTGCTAAGCAGCGATCCCCGTCCCTCTGCCTTACGCAGACACCTCAGCATTAGCTAGCAGACTACATGCTGGCTACGGTCCATGCTGTGGCAGACAGCAGTGTCAATTTAGGGCTTTTTGGAGCTACTCAAAGCTCAGCTGGTAATGTCCCTCAGTTCCTTCTTTGTTTAAGAACAGTTTGAACTAATGAGAGAGGCTGTTTGTATTCTGATGGGGTGATAAATGCTGATAACAGAGCTGATAAATGCTCTGTTATCAAGGAGAGGGGAATCCCTCCCTAATTCTGCTGGAGTCTGGCCCTTCTCCTCAGCTCATCCCTGTGAAAGGAGAGGGAGGGCTGCTCTAGCATTCCCTGACTTTTAGCCTGAGCCACTGCAGGCATGTGCCTGCGTTTCTGGGATGTCTGCATGACTACAAAGTTATTTAGCCTAGCCAGGTTAGACTAAACTGTAAAGATTGAATCAATTCAGGCTCTGGATTTTTGAATGTTTGTCCCTAGCCAAGTTGTCAAGGGCTTTTGACACTGCTTTCAACCATGTTGCACCAAGGATCAACTGGGTCACAATTACACTATCTGTCATAAAAAAAACAAACCAGCCAGTAGCTGACAATATGCAAACAAGTCCTGACTGGCTGAAAGCTCCCTGTCAATCACACCTGCAGAAGATACAATTAGACAAACCGTCTATATAAGTAGCATCTTAACAGTACTCACACCTAGGAGTCCTGACCTTATCTGATGAGTGGAAATTGAAGTTGCAGAGAGTTCAACAAATCTGAGATCTCTTACAGCCCTTGGAGTTTACAATTCCATAATTTATTGCTAGTAGTAGCCAGAAGTTTGCTTTCAATCAAACAACAAAGCCCCAAGTTGTTTTTGTCTCCGCTCAGATGGCCATATTTTCATTCTGAATCACATTTTTTTTCTTTTTTCTATCCAGTTATTTCCAAGACTTAGGGAAGAATTCTTAAACACAATCCTCCTGACCCTCTCACCCCTCCCCCTCCACTATCCTGCTGTTTGTTTTCTGTTTGTCTTTCCAAGGAAGTAAGAGCCAAGGTAATAATTAGAATGTTTGAGGTAATTTACTAATGACAACTCTGATAAAGAATAAATACAAGTCTAAGAGGGTGAAGTTTTTTTCCCCTAAATTTTCTCACACCAATAACCAAGAACATTTTAATGCTTTTATTTGTTATTTGCATATTTCTTAAAGCAATTTAGAAACTGACATAGACATAATTACTTTTTACTACCTTGGACATGTTCCTAGTCCTACTCTGGAGTGTATTAAGCAATCTATTAGTAACAAGAATTATTTTCTTGTGTTTTTGCATTGTCCCTCTCCTCAAATATATTGCACAGCCACTGTGGCTCTGCCTTCCCCACTGTGGAAGCCAAGCCACTGCAAGGAATGTGTAGGGTGTGAAGGAGGTGGAGGGATCAGGCAGACAGGAGGGTGAAGCACCTCCTAGCTCCATTCTGGTGTCTGTCCTCCACCCCGAGTCAGCACCTGGGGCTTGTGCCCTGCTTCCCCACCAATTGTTATGCTACTGCAGTACTGCTGTTTCTAAAAGTAAGAAGGTTTTGTTTCTTCCACTAGGTCTGAAGGAAAAACAGCAAGGATATCCCTCAAAGAATTGCAACAGCAATGTATTGTTTTAAGCCAAGGATTAGAAGATGGACCTCTGATAAAGATACACCCTGTAACATAAATGTCTTGGAACTTTACAATTAATTGCAAACTCCTGGGAGATGGCTAAAACCTGGAACTCTCCCAAAAGCCATGCTGGAGTTTCTGTGCAAAGAAAAGGGCTTTTATTTCCAAAACCTGCATCTAATTGAGGACACTATTAAACTTGCCTGCATCTATTGCAAGTGTAAAGTTGTTTTTCAAAAGTGAAGCTTAGAAAGACCATCTTTATTCTGTCTTCATTCTTTATTCTGAGGGCTCTATTCCACTTAGGAAGTCTTGCTTTAACTTCACATGAAAGCCTAGTTCTGGGGAGAGACGTCTGATCTGAAAGATATCATCGAAGAGCTCCTAGGTAGTAGAGCAAGAAAAATGAAAGTCAAAAGATGGTTGATGCTATCCTCTATTTTCAAGAGAGAAAATTTTAGAGGACTGGTTACATGCTTCTGGGTTTTGAGTCCTTCACTTTGTTTCATACAATTCTCTCAGTTTTTTATTAGGGAGTTTGGAGATTAATAGGGAGGGTGGGAAAAGGTACTCTTACCTATCAAGAAAGCAGGTTAAAGCCAGCACAGGGCACATATCTTTGGCTTTGCTCACCTTTTGGCTTCAGTTGCCTAACTCTGAGGTAGGTACTTAACTCTGATTGGGATTCCCAACCCCAGATGCTTCCCTGCATGTTAGTACCTTCACTAGGCACCTCTCTCTAGTGCGGGGAAATGGGTTTGAATCCTATCAAAGCACTTAGGGAGGAAGTGGATGTATGGTCTGAGGACCTCTTTGGCCTGATAGGCTTTGGTCCTTCTGTGGGTGTGTCTTAACTACAGGGCTGTAAACATTAAACAGACATTGGCTAAAAGTACAGAAATAACCCTGGGTACAGAGGTGAGAACTTTCATTTGTGTTAATGGGTGCTGCAGGGTTGGCATAGTACCAAAGAGGAGGCAGGATTCTGCTGCACATAGACCTTCTCTATGGAAGAGCCTTCTTATGTGCTTCCTCCATGTAGGGGCCATCTGGCTTTGTGGCAGCAAACTCCTGTTTGTTAGATATAGAGGCTAGGGACAGACAATACACACAAACTGGTTTAAGTGATCAGAAATTGGTTTAAACCTATAACAGAACAGATGTTCAGTGCACATAAACCAGTTTGAAAATGGCTGAAATGGGTTTGAGAATAAACCTGGTTGAATTGACTTAACTGATCTGGCTCAAACTGGTTTATGCAATGTCTGTTCCAGACCCTTTGCTGGTTTAAATTAAACCAGATACCCCCAGCATCCCAGCATGCTCTCTGGGCTGGGTGGGGCTCTCTGCTCCACAGCAGGGCTGGCCCCTCCCCTCTTTTCCCTGGCTGGAGCTCTGGCAGAGACTGTAGGCATCTGCCTGGTTTCTCCCTGCTAAGCAGGGATTATTCCCCCCACCCCTCTGCCTTACACAGATACCTCAGCATTAGCTAGCAGACCACATGCTGGCTACAGTCTGTGCTGTGGGAGACAACAAAGGCAGACTGGCTTTTTGGAGCTAATCAACAGGTAGCTTAATGTTGTTCCTTGGAAAAGCTGTTTAAGAAGAGCATGAACTAATGGAGAGAGGCTTTGTTTTCTTAATGTGTTGATAAACACTGAGTTAGGGGTGATAAACATTCTCTGCTGGGCTGCTCAGGGGTGGGGGAGGAAACCTTCTCTAATAAGAGTGTTCCTGCCGGGGCCTAGCCATGCTCCCCATTCCGCTTAGCACTGTGGAAATGAAGGGAGGGCTGCTCTAGCACCCCCTGGCTTCTAGCCTGAGCCACTGCAGGCATATGCCTGAATTTTTTTTCAGTCTAGAGGAGATGTCTGTGTGGTTACAAACTGGTTTAACCTAGCCAGGTTAGACTAACCTGCAGTGATTGATTCAGTTCAGCCTCAAGCTTTTTGAATGTCTGTCCCTAGCCACAATGTTTCATAGTTTCTAGGGTCAGAAGGGACCTGAACAGATCATCAAGTCCGACCCCCTGCCCTGGGCAGGAACAAGTGCTGAAATCATAATACCCTCACCAGATCCAACCTCCTCTTGAAGAGCCCCAAGGTAGGGGAGAGCACCACCTCCCTTGGGAGCCCGTTGCAGAACATGGCAGCCCTAACTGTAAAGTAATGCCTCCTCATATCAAGCCTGAACCTACTCTCAATCAATTCATGGCTGTTATTCTTTGTTATCCCAGGTGGTGCCCAGGGGAACAGAGCCTCATCTATTTTCCGCTGGTCCCCCCTGGTGAGTTTATAGACGGCCACCAGATCCCCTCTCAGTCTTCTCTTGTTGAGGCTGAATAGATTCAGGCCCTTTAGTTTATCTTCGTAGGGCTTGGCCTGCTGCCCCCTGACCATACAAGTGGCCCTCCTCTGGACCCCCTCAAGGTTAGCCACATCCCTCTTGAAGTGCAGTGCCCAGAACTGGGTGCAGTACTTCAACTGCAGCCTGGCCAGCGCTGCATAGAGGGGAAGGATCACCTCCCTGGAAGTATGTTTTATCAAGCTATTTGAGCTGATCAGTTTTACTTTTGCTGCTGGCTTTGGCCAAGGACCCACTGTAACCTAAACAGGGTTTTTGGCTGTAGCCGTTTTGGTCTAAGGACATAGACAGGCAAGGTTCTTTGAGCAGATGTGATATCTTTTATTAGATCAACTGAGTAGTTGGAAAAAAGTTCTTAGAAAGCTTCCAAGGAAAGAGAGAAGCTAAAATTGTGACAGGGTGTCAGTGAGAATGTAAATAGGCAGAAAATAAGAAAACAAAAGATAAAGCTAAACAGGAAGAGTTTCTTCAAATCCATCAACAGAGGGGAGAGATAAAAGCCTCCTCATGGCTTGTAGGTGGCAGTATTGGTATACTAGAGATGATGATAGGAAAGAATGCCCCACACCTTGAGTCAGGCAGAAAACCCATGGCAAACCCTAGGAAATGCTCTCCTTTGCTGCTCATTGCTGATGAGTCTGCATTAACAGTGGAGGATGTTTGTGTTCCAAGGGAGGGGCAGAGACCCAGCTTATCAACTGCAGGGGTGAGACATGCACTTCCTTGCTCTATGCCCATGGGGCATTTAAAACAAAGAGTGTGAAAAGCCAGGGATTCTCTTGAGTCAAGACTATGCCTTGTCATAGGAGTCCAAAGACAAGAGTTTTGGCCTATGCTTTTGCCTCTGGCATTGGGAGTGAGGAAGAGTTCTTAAAGCAAATGGGAGGAAGCCTCCAATTAATAACTGCAAGGATAAAGTATGCCCTGCCCCCAGCTCCTCACTGGCAGGCTACAGCACAGTGCATGAGAGCCTGTTCTGTAACAAAGGTGCTTTCATGCTGTAACATTCAATTTTCCAGTCAGCAAGCAGAGATGCCTTGTTACTCAGAGGACTTCCATGATCCTATGATTCTAGCGCATTAGCTGTTCTACTTGTCATACATGCCGTCTTTGGATGAGTGTAAAATGCAGGTCCAAACTCTGTGTGAGAGCAGCAAATAGTGCTTTTGCTGGGTATTCAGTGAAGGACCGGATTGTCTGACCTTCTGTTAGCTGCTGTGGCTGCTACAGTTGTCTCATATAGCCATCAGAGGAGGAGATTCATCTTCAGTGCTAGAACTCTGGTTTGTAACAAGGCCTCCATCAATTCTGTTCATGTAGTTTTGCAAACAGATGTTGCCTGTGTGCTGCCATAAAGATTTTGTGTCCTTCGTAAAGCAGATGTCTGTGTCCTTCATCGCACCACAGGTACTCAAGTTTGTGGCTGCAATAATTTGTAGTAAATGTTTGTACTGCCTTTTCGTGGCCAACAGCTGTTATTTTAGGTGGGAGACCATGGGAAAGCTAGGGCTGCCTGCACTCTCCAGTTGCTTGGGGAAGGTGCTACTTTTGTGGGGGCTCACATATTGCTCTGATATGGGGTGCTGCCCGCAAGCACAGAGCGTGGAACCCCCATGGGAGTTTCACCTTCCAATCTGGGCTGGGGCATGGTAACCTGGTCTACTGCCCTGCAGGATCCAGCCCCTGAAGCCTCAGGAGCTGCAGGGGCCCAACCCTGCAGGACAGAGATGACATCTGTTTTTCCTGATCATCAATCAGACCAGTTGTCCTGGGACAAGTCCTGGCACAGCTGATGCTGCAACAAAAACAATATCTGCACTTAGTCTGTGATTCTTCAATGGGGTTCCTGATGTCAAACACCCAAGTAAGTGACTTGATTCTCAGAAGTATTGAACTCCCAGTGGTTCCAGCACAGACCTCAGAGGGAACCAACCAATCTGAACGTTAATAAGCTTTTCTGCATCTAAAAATATCACATCTTTCAGGACCCTTTGCATCATTCAAGAGCTAGAAGAGAGGGCTGGATGTCCTAGTGAGAAGCTAGGAATCTTGTCTTTCTCATGACAAGAGGCTCCTAAGCCTGGCCCTACAGAGTCTGAGCTAATGCAATTTATATTTTTGCCATTCCCAAGCACAGTAAGCTAAATTCTACCCATCCTGAGCTGCAGACAGGGATAACTTTTTGGGAGTGTTATAGATCCCCTGACTATACACTGAAATACAATACTTGAGGTCTCCATTAAATTCCATAAAGGTCTCTTTAAGGGTGAGAGATCTGTCAATTTCTAGCTCCACCCACCCTGGGTACTATATATGAAGGTAAGCCAGAGAAGGCAAGTTAGTTAGGACTAGGCCAGTGAGAGAGTAAGAGCTTCAGGGATCTCGTGCTGGATATCTACAGAGCTGAGCAGACACTTGGTGACTCCCACAGAGATTAACAGGATAGTTGTAGACACCTGCAGAAAACTTCAGCCAGTGAACGGAAGTGGATCATGTCAGAGGGATCCACGTGTAGAAGTGATCTGGGATGGGGCAGATGTTGAGTTGTGACAGGGTGTGGCCAGTGTGGTAATGCACCTGGCCAGGAAGTTCTGGACTGGGGCTTTGTGGAGCAGTGTGGACCCAGATCTTCCTACTTCCTCCCTGTCTTGAGTGGTAGAAGAATACTGCTGATTAATGATACAGGAAGGTGAGGTGCCATGGTTGGTTGCTGAGTGCAATACGCAAGACTGGTGATACTGTAGTGGCAAAGCACCATATGTAACACTAGCCATGGAGGGAGCTGGTTGGGACCTCTTGGCTGTCTGCTGCTAGCTATAGAAAAGGGCTTCTTGAACATCAATTAAAAAATGATGAGAATTTTTTCTGTTGGGAGCATTACTGTCAGGACAAAGGGGCAGATAACAGGCCAAGAGGCTATGGCTGAGAGTGTCTCTGCCAGTCACAGGGTGGAAACTGAATATATTAAAGAAGGAAACTTGTTTTAAATGGCTCTTAAAGTGGTCAACTGAGCTGAAATGGCAGGGGGCATGTGGGCAGAAAACAGGAGATGAGATGCGCAGGGGTGCATGATCAATTGTAGAACTGTGTAAAAGATTTCAATATATGCAATGACATAAACACACATATTTATTGTATATCTTGCTTTACCCCTAAAGGATGATAAATCTTCCCACACACAGTTTAGAGAGTATCAAATTCATGTATACATTTGATAACCAGTGACATAAGCAGAGCTATAAGGGAAAAAATTGAAAGTCCGGACAAGATGTATCTGGTTCTTTTAGATGCTAAGCCTCTCGTAGAGATATGGGAGAGGAGGCAGCAGTGCCTACTGGATCAAACACTGAACTGGGACTTGGAAAGCCTGTGCTCTAGTCATGGCTGTGCTACTGACCTGTTGGGTAGCCTTAGACAAGTCACTTTCCCTCTGAACCTCAGTTTGCTCATCTATAAAATGGGGATAATGATACTGACCACTTTTGTGAAGAGCTTTAAGAGTTCCTGAGGAATGATCTCCTGAAGAGCTGGATGATGTTCTTTCCTGATTAAGACACTGAGACTCTAATCCAGCAAAGCATTTAGGCATGTGCAAAACTTCATACATGTGGCTAGTCTCACTCCTATCAGTGAGACTCCTTGCATGCTGGAAGGTAAGCATGAACGTAAGGCTTCACAAGACTGGAACTAAGGGTACTTAGCACCTAGAAGAAAGAACTGTGCTATAAGAAATGCTGTATTGAAGACTGGAAGTCCCTGATCTTGTTCATAACAAAGCAGAGAAAAACCATATATTATCTGAGGCTGCTCTTCCTATGGCAACAATAATAAGTAAAACAATATGTAAAACTCATGGTTCACCCCTCATCTCACTTTGATTTCTTTTTAACTCTCAAACCTCTACCTGAATCTGAGCACAAAACAATTACAGGCACAATTACAAAACTCAGTGTAAAATATCAACACTATGAGATGCAGAAAAGCTAATGTTAGTAAATAATGCATTATATGCCAGGTAGAGACTATCCAACAGTGATTCACAGAGTGTTGGCTTTGTTCTTCACAAAATTGTTCTCAGCTTTGAAAAACTGACATATTTACTGCAGAACTGTAGGGTGCATTTTGTAATTCAGAAATATCACTGTAAATAATAATTATAGTGAAGTAGCTGCATCTTTCAGAAGCTATACAACTTACACTACATTGCCTACATTAGGAAATCACATAGGTATATTACTTTAGAATCATAGAAAATTAGGGTTCTCAGGATGTCATCTAATCCAACCCCCTGCTCAAAGCAGGTCCGTCCTCAATTAGGTCATCTGCCACCATTGAGAGCAGTCCAGCACTATTCTTTTTGGAACCAGTTGAGGGCTGCTATCAAATCCCTTCTCAGTCTTTGCGTCTCCAAAATATATAAGCTCAGTTCCCTCATCCTCTCCTCATAAGTCATGTGTCCCACCCCTAATCATTTTTGTTGCCCTCCACTGGACTCTCTCCAATTTGTCCACATTCTTTTTGTAGTGGGGGCCCCAAAACTGAACACAGTACTCCAGATGTGGCCTCACCAGTGTAGAATAGAGGGAAATAATCACTTCCCCCAATCTGCTGGCAATGCTCCTGCTAATGCAGCCCACTATGCCATTAGCTGCCTTCACAACAAGGGTACTCTTGTTGGCTCATATTCAGCTTATTGTCCACTATAACCCCCAGTTCCTTTTCTGCAGAACTGCTGCTTAGCCAGTTGGCCCCCAGCCTGTACCAGTGCATGCGATCGTTGTGTCCTATGTGCAGGACTTTGCACTTGTCATCAAATCATCAAGGGATCCATCAGCAATAAGCTAACAGAAGGTAACCTTCTGAATGCCAGCCAATATGGCTTTGTCACTGGAAGGTCTTGCCTGACCAACCTCATCACCTTCTATGATCAGGTGATGCATTGTCTCAATAAGGGAGACAAGGTTGATGTTATATATCTGGATTTCAAGAAAGCCTTTGACTTGGTCTCCTATGATGTCCTTGTGGTTAAGCTGGGGAACTGCGGCCTCGACCCTCTCACAGTCCAATGGCTGGGGAACTGGCTCCAAGGTTGGACCCAATGAGTACTAGTTGATGGGAATGAATCAATGTGGTGCAAGGTGACCAGTGGAGTCCCTCGGGGCTCAGTTCTTGGACCGGTATTCTTCAACATCTTCATTAATGATCTGGATTCGGACATCAGATGTGGACTGATAAAGTTCGTGGATGACACCAAACTATGGGGGAAGGCAGCCACACTAGAAGACAGGCTAGGGATACAGACTGACCTGAACACCCTTGCAAGGTGGGCGGACCAAAATCTGATAGCATTTAATGTAGAGAAGTGTAGGGTGTTCCACCATGGGAGGAACAACCAGCATCATAGTTATAGG
>NW_005842707.1:338226-343747 GCF_000455745.1 Alligator sinensis
AGTGCTATGCTCGCTAGCACTATGACCAAAAGAGACTTGGGGATCCAGATTGACCACAAGATGAACATGAGCCACCAACATGATGAACATGAGCCATGTGATGCCGGGCCCAGCAATGCTAACCAGACACTGGCATGCATCCATCGATACATCTCTAGCAAAACTAGGAATCCATCCTCCCGCTTTACTCAGCCTTGGTGAGGTCACAACTGGAGTACTGTGTCCAGTTTTGGGCCCCCCAGTTCAGGAGGGACATGGATAGGCTCCCGAGAGTCCAGAGGAGAACCACCCATATGATCAAAGGCCAAGAGAGCAAACTTACAAGGAGAGGTTGAGGGACATGGAACTCTTCAGCTTGGAGAAGAGAAGGCTCAGGGGTGACTTGGTGGCAGCCTATAAGTACATAAGAGGGATGCATCAGGGTCTGGGAGAACAGTTGTTCATCAGAGGTCCCCAAGGAATAACAATGTCCAACAGCAAGAAACTCCTAGAAGGCTGACTTAGATTAAACATAAGGAGAAACTTCTTCACAGTCCAAGTGTCCAAGGCCTGGAACAGACTCCCTCTGGAAATGGTGCAACCACCTACTCTGGACTCATTCAAAAGGCATTTGGATTTTTGTCTTGCTGGGATCATTTGATCCACACAGACTTCCTGCCTATGGCAGGGGGCTGGACTCGATGATCTCATGAGGTCCCTTCCAGCCTCTAATATCTATGAAATCTATGAAATATTGTGGGCAACCATATCAAAAGTCTTACTAAAGTCAAGGTATATCATGTCCACTGCTCTCCCTGCATCCGCAGAGCCCCTCATCATTTTCTGCTACTTGAAATCAATACAGCAGGAAATAGGTCGTAGAAAAAAATGTGTTATTTATTAAAATATATAGGTAGCAGGGCACTAAGATGTGCCTGCTCCTTTAGATGTGCCTGCTCCAGGGAGCTACAGGGCCAGAGGGCCCAGCACCAGAAGAGTGCACAGAGGTGCTCCTTTAAGGTTGAAGCAGCCTGGCCAGGGAGATCTGGAGGCCAAACAGAGCTCCACAGCTGCAGGTTGCCTGGGCAACAGCCTAATGGAGTAATTGGGCAGCACCTGCAGGCAGCCAGGTGACCGGAAAGTAGCAGAACCTTGTGGATATATAAACTCAGGCTGGAGAAAGAGCTCCTCAGATACCCAGGGGGCATGCTATACAAAGTTTGTCCTCTTAAAGGGGCAGAATGTTATCTTCATTGTTAGTGTTTATGTTATAACCTAGGGGCTTATGCTTGTGTTATTGTTTGCACCGGTGGACCAGGATAAGGCTATAAGGGGAGGTTTGGAGGCCTCATTAGTGCTTGGAGAAAGGGGCACGTGATCTGGGAAGAGCCCAGTGATAGGCGCAGAGAGAGCCAGGTGCCAGAGAAAGAGGCACAGAGAGATGGGTGCCAGAGAGCCCAGCACCAGAGGGGCATGGAGATACGGGGCCAGAGGGCCCAGCACCAGAAGAGTGCACAGAGGTGATATTAGTAGTATAACACCTGTGAGGCATGGGACATGGAAAAGGGAAGGTTGGAGCCGTGTAGTCTACCCTGGGCATTAGGGCATTGAACGGGCAGCCTTTCGCCTAGAAACAACTTTTTTCATGACATCAAAGGCATGGCAGGTGAGGGCAGACTGCCTTAGACAGGTGAGCAGGCCAACGTTGAGACTGGCCTTAAGACATACACCTGTCACAGTATATATATATATATATATACACACACACACACACACACACACACACACACAGTAAAAGCTTTGTTATCTGGCATGAGTATGGTAAAGGGATGCCGGTTATCTAAAAATTCAGGTTATCTAGGTTTGCATGCAGTGGTGGCGGCACGGGTTGTTAGATGGTGGCAGCAGCTGCCACATGCAAACTCCTCCCCCCCACCCAACGTCCGGCTGGCCGGGTGGTGCCTGTACATCCTGCAGAGGGATACTGCTGCCCTGTCCCCACCCCCCAGCCCAGTCCTGCTCAAGAAATACTTGATGCATATGCTGGAAAGTCCACTTAATGGAGTATTCTGGTTAGTAAAATGCCAGCTGACAGCTTTTACTGTATATCTATCTATCTATAGATATATGTCTATATCTATTTATATATCTATAGATATATTTGTGTTATATATATTCAATTCACCATTGTTAAGGTGATTTAAAAATATATAGAATATGAGTGAGAGCGTTCCCATTAGCGGACGTACCTGGGATGTGGGGGATCTGTGATGAAGTATATACCTGCACACACAGCACCTGCTGAGTGGAACCAATGGAAGTGTCATGCAGCTATCTTCATGCTTAGAGAGTTTCCTTTTTTTCATGCAGTGGATTGAAAGCCCTGATTTAATTCCATGCAGAGCAATGTTCACAAGAGTTTCATAGTAGTTTGGGGTCAGAAGGGACCTAAATAGATCATCTAGTCTAACCTCCAGTTCGTTGGGTCTCTTCTCAATGAGGTACCTGACCATGGGTGTGCTATCTCTCTCCTAAATAGAGAGATATATACAGAAATATTTAGATGACCTAAATAGATCATCTAGTCTAACCCCCCAGTTGGTTGGGACTCTTCTCAATGAGGTACCTGACCATGGGTGTGCTATCTTTCTCCCATTCCGTTTTGTAAAACTAGTCACTGGTTTGGAAGGAGACTTACTCTCTGTAGTTCTGATGTTTTCCTGTGGTCTGGAAAACATAAGATCAAGTCCCTGTCCTGATGAAATATTTAGTTACTTCCACAAATTGGAACAGCTTCTATGGACAATGCTGAGAGTCACCCTGCAGTAGCTTGGTAGTCAGGGCACTGACCTGGAAAGCATAAGACCCAGATCTGAACCGGGCACAGCAGAGATTAAACACTAGCTTTCAACATCCCAGTGGGTGCCTGACCACCAGGCTATTGGCTGGTCTGGGATGGATCAACCTTTCCTCTTTCTGTACTTCAGAAGATCTGGGATTCATCCCAGTGTGGGACAGGAACATTTTTTAAATGTACAGACTTCTTGTGGAAGGAGAGACCCATTTCTCAGCTTGCTGTAACATCCTCATTACAATTTTAGGGTGAAGTTTGCTGTTCCCTGCCCTGGGCTGGAGGGACCAGGGTTTGTGCTGGGACCACTGAGGGCTTAGGGTTTCAGTTCACAACTTTCAAGACTCAGCGAATGAGGCTGTTCTTGCCTATGAGAGAGTAGCTCTTCTGTCACATGCTGTTGCACCTTTTGCCCTATAGATTTGCTAGTCGTGTGGCCACTCCCACAGTTCACTGTTGGCATTGCTCAAGATGTCCCTTTCCATGAAGTGGCATGCGAGATGGGGCAGCAGAGCCACAAGTGTGTGCAGGAGGCACCAGGGAGTTGTTCCCATCATGCTCTTTGATCTGGGGGAAGGATTTGTCCCCACAGACACCACAGAATCCCTCATTCCAAGTTTATGAACTGCTTTGCACAGGGGAAAAGCAGGGCATTGGTACCACACCGTGGGCACATCTATACGAGATGCTATGTCGCCGTAGCAATGCACTACAGCGATGTAGCATCAGTGGGTACAAACCGTGACTCTGCAGCTACGTTGCCATAGCAATGCACTTCCTCGCTATAGCATGTTGCTACGGCAATGTAGCGGCTAAAAATAACCATGCGCTGCTGGCACAGCGCAGTACGGGATGTTACTGCACTGTCATTTAGTACTTCCCTAACAACGACACCATAGGGGCACATGTAGATGCGCCTTGAATCCAGTAACTAACCCAGGAGAGCCCACACTTTAGTAAAGCGCTGAAGCATCATTGTTTTTCCTTCTACTTCATGAGCGTGACCCAAAGCCCACTGAAGTGAGTTCTTCCACTTATTTTACTGGGCATTTGGAACAGGTCTGATGAGGAATCTCTCTGCTGGCTTGCTGTGCTGACCGTTAGGGTGGCACTCAATTTGGCTATAGCAACACAACTGTTTGCCCTGAGCAGTGCCAGGACTGTCGCTTCATTGGTACAGCTCAGTGCATTAGGAATATGGCAAATTACTTTCTGGATGGTGTCATGACACATTTCTGTGGCTGACTGCTCTAAATGTTCCCCAAAGGGAAGTCCCTCTCTGATCTTCACCTCCACTGTGTCTCATGAGAAATACAAGCCCCATCTCATTTACTGCTGAGATAGATCTTGTGTAATGCTCCTGGCATTTGTCATTAGTGATGCAAACTCACCCAAATAGGAACAATTAGAGATGAAACAAAGTGAGAGTGGAAAAGAGACTGAAAGAGAGTGGAGGAATTGCACATAAGGCTCTTGACTGAAGCAGTGACCAATGTCTCCAGGTCCAATGCAGACCAGTATTAGTAAAATATGCATGTCACTGCACCATAGGACACCTTGGAAAGACTTGAGAAAGTGCCAAAAATACACTCCACAACTAGAGAGCTAAACTGAGTGAGAACTAGGTTAGCTGGCAGGGAGGAGGACAAATACTAGCAATCACAACCCACTTTTGCCTGGAAGGACTGAGAAACAATAGCACATGGGACAAACTGAGCAACCTCCCCAGGGAAATCCTGTTTCTGTTTTCCATAGAGCAAACCCCTGCAATCCATCCCTACTCAGCAAAGTACTTAAGCATGGGAATAATTACCAAAAGCTTTGAGGCATAGCCCAGTATTTTGGTTCCACGTCTGTATAGTTACAGATCACAAAAGGGCCAAGACTGAAGTGTCAGGTCCTTCCCTCAATACAATTATTGCTAATAATAAAGCCAGTAGTATGATTTGCATTTGTGTCTTTTATCGAATGAGAGCTCATGGGGCTATTCATAGAATCATAGAAGTAGGGTCAGAAGGGACCTTGTAGATCTTCAAGTCCGACCCCCTGCCTGGGCAGGAGAGAAACTGGGCTCAAGTGACCCCAGCCAGGTAGGCATCGAGCTGCTTCTTAAAGACCCCCAGGGTAGGAGCCAGCACCACTTCCCTTGGAAGTTGGTTCCAGATCCTAGCCGCCCTAACTGTGAAGTAGTTCTTACGGATGTCTAATCTAAACCTACTCTCCAACAACTTGTGGCCGTTATTCCTTGTTATCCCGGGGGGCGCTAGGGGAAACAAGGTCTCCCCCAAACCCTTTGGTCCCCCCTAGTGAGTTTATAGATGGTCACAAGGTCCCCCCTCAGCCTTCTCTCGTGAAGGCTGAACAGGTTCAGGTCCCGTAGCCTCTCATTGTAGGGTCTGCCCTGCTGTCCCTGGATCATGCGGGTGGCCCTCCTGTGGACCCTCTCCATGTTGTCCACATCCCTCTTGAAGTGGGCTGCCCAGAACTGGACACAGTACTCCAGCTGTGGCCTTACCAGTGTCATATAGAGGAGGAGGATCACCTCCTTGGCCCTACTCGAGATGCACCTGTGGATGCACGATAAGGTCTGGTTAGCCCTGCTGACCGTGACCTTGCATTGTCGGCCCATGTTCATCTTGGAGTCTATGATGACTCCAAGATCCCTTTCTGCCTCCGTGCTCTCAAGAAGGG
>NW_005842707.1:344053-351972 GCF_000455745.1 Alligator sinensis
ATCCACGGCAACACCTGCATCCAATGCTTTTGTGACCTGATCGTAAAAGGCAATCAGGTTGGTCTGAAATGACCTGCCCCTAATGAAACCATGCTGGTTGCCCCTCAGCATTACCCCTGATGCCGGCCCATCAGAGATGTGCTCCTTGATGATCTTCTCAAAGAGTTTCCCCAGGATTGAGGTAAGACTGACGGGGATTATAGTTGCCCGGGTCCTCCCTCCTCCCTTTTTTAAAGATGGGGACCACATTGGCTATCTTCCAATCATCTGGCACCTGGCCTGAGCACCACGACCACTTGTAAAGCCATGCCAAGGGCCCTGCAATAACCCCTGCTAGCTCCCTCAACACCCTGGGGTGGAGAGCATCTGGACCTGCTGATTTGAACATGTCCAGCCCCTCCAGAAGCTCTCCAACCCGGTCCTCCTCAACCTTAGGTCTAGAGGCATTCCCCTCGAGTCCGTCTTGAATCACGGTGGGGGAGTCCCGGTCCCTGCCCAAGAAAACGGAGGTGAAGGATTTGTTAAAGATGTCTGCCTTCTCTTCTGGTGCAACCACCAGATCGCCCAGCGTATCTTGCAGGGGCCCCACATTTCCCAGCGCCTTCTTCATCCTCCATATATATTTGAAAAAGGACTTTTTATTATCCTTGATCTTGGACGCTAGTCCTAGCTCTATGTCTGCCTCTGCTATTACAGAGAGTTAAATCACACTCATTGCTGAATAATGATGGACTTTACCCTTGAGCTTTAACTGAACTGTTGTGAATTAGACTAGATAATTACACCTGTTTTCAAATGGATTATTTCTTTGTGTTGTCCTGAATACAGATGTGGTCCGAAAACATAGTTGTGCACTCTTTTGGTGGTTGTTATAGGAGTGGTGCTTTTCACAGTGCCCCACAGAGATAAACACTAAATTCACAGAATGAGATGATGCCCCAGATAGTTTGCAATCTCAATAGGAGAAGCAGATGAAGGTCATTGCTACTTAGGAGCAAGTCCATTAAGATGAGTGATATTAAACCCCCCCATGAGATCTCTTTTGATGAAAAACACAAACACAAATTAGACTGGTGTTGTCAATAGCAGCTAATTGCATTGTGGGAAGAACTAGGAGCTCCAACGTTGGCATTTTGGGGCTAGGTGCTGTACAAACATGAAACTGCAACATGGTCTTTGCCTCAGCGTTTTCCAGTAATTATGCCCAAATGCAGACAAAGCCAGAGTTTTAAAGGGACAGTCTGTTAGAGCCACGCTGGCTGAGACAAAGCTCTGATGGGCTGCAAAGCACTAAGGGACCTACCATGGCCTTTGTTGGAAGAGGGAAGGAAAACGGCAAACAGCCTGGTCTTCATGCTGAAAGCTGTTTAGTGCAGAACCAAACCAACACAATATGTTTTAGTTTGGATGCAATGACAACCACCTGGTGCCTGCGGGGAATGCTGAGAGCTCCTAATCCAGCGATGTTTGTCAGCCAACTGTACACAGGTCAAACCATGGCTGTTTTGCTTTCCTCACACTAACAAACCATCTGTTAGGGCAGAACTTGAGACTGTGTCACTCCGGCTACATACAGGTTGTAGTAATCCATGCTGCAAACACAAGAGACAGTACAGTTGCCAGCCAGCTGCATTCAGCAGCTTCTAGCACAGGCATGCCAAATGGATGGCAGCTCCAGAAACATGAGCTTCCAGCCACCAAATAGTAGCTCTGGCTATTCAGCTACAAGTGGCCACTAATATGTGGAGCATTTAAAGTCTGAAGGGATCCATCCAGTGTACTCAGGCCTAAAATACCATACTATAAAGCTGTTCCAGTGTTAGGAACTGTAGAATTGTCCATGCTTCCTCCACACTGAATTGGAGGGTATTCACTGCCTGCTGTGGTACCGTCCTTTCTAGCCCAGCACTCAAACATAGAGTCTCTTGTTCTGCCCCATATGTTCCTCCCTTTATCAGCCTAGCCAAAAACCCGTAACTAATCTGGAGCCAAGAGAGCAACCCCAGTATGAAAGATTTAAGAACTAGAGAAAATGAAGGCTCCTAACGATTTTTAGCTGTAACAGGGGAGGTGAAAACTTCTATGTGAATGAGATGGAAAAGCATGTGTAGAGGAGGAGGGATGAAGAGGTTTAGCATCATCAGGTGATTTGGACATAATCCTGGGAATCAGGAGTTCCTGTGAGCTAATCCTGGCTCTGCCACTGACTTTCTACCTGACTTTAAACATATCAATTAATATCTCTACCTTTCTTAAAATGGTGATCACAGTAACTTACTTGCCTTGTACAGCTGCTGCAAGGATTGAGTTAATGCTGATAAAGATGTTTTGAAAGGTCAAAGCACTACATACATGCCACATATTCTTGCTAATGATAATGAGGCATTTTTGTAGTAAAAATGAGCTGCAGTATCCATCAGCCACTAATTTGTATACAGGCTGACTGACCTTTAATTTGTACTCCTAAGTAAATTGATACAAAGCTTGGACAAGAGTAGGCAAGTCTCAAACAATTGTTGGTTTGTTTTTTTTTAATAACAAGAACTGGAGTTTAAAATAAAATAAATCCTCTTTGTACCAAAAGCAGTGTCTGCTGATGCTAGAGCATCCAGATTACAGTGCTTAATGATAACAGATTGAGAGCAGGTAGCTGCCTTGCATAATTCAATGCCTGAGTGAGCTTGGCTGAAAGGACTACTTGATAGAGGAGAGCAGAACCAATAATCTTGTATCATATTTCAGACTTCCACTGCTGCAATAATTTTTCACCCCTGAGTGACTGAAACCCATGCTCTTTTTCATTCATACTCCCCACATTAAAAGAGAGAGAGGCAATACCTTCCCAGGGAGAGGCTATCATTCTCTAAATGGGTGGTACAGGGAAGGTTCTGGGGTGCACTTGAACAAAGATGCAGAAACTCCCTGAAGCTGCCTTCTTTTTGCTGGCAGCTTGTGAAATCTCCTAATTTACTTGTCTTCTGACCAGTGCCGTCGCAAGGGCAGGGGTGAGCAGGGCAACCACCGAAGCAAAGGGGCAGCGAACAGGTGCTGTCCAGCCGGGGCGGGGTGTGGGATGGAGCCACAAGCAGCTCATATGGGTGGGAGGTGCATGGGGATACGGGGAAGGGCAGCTCCCACCACTGCGTGCACTCCCAGGCTGGGAGGGGGAGATCCATGCCTGGGGCAAAGGTGGGCTGCTGCTGCGGGCTTTGCCCCAGGCGCCAAACTTCCTTGCCACGGCACTGCTTCTGACTACCTTTGCTGGTCATTACAGAAAACTCTAGAGAGTATATCTGTATTCAGAAGGGGGGTCCCTGCAGCTCATGTAAGTCACAAAACAGCTCTTGAGAACTGTCAGTCCCTCATGAGATGTGGGGATCACTAGCAGCACTGACATGATTTTCAGTCACCCTTGCATGCTTAGTATCAAGGAGCGCTGATCCAAGATGGAGAATGTCTCCACTCCCATAGCGGGAACAAGTCTGAATAGGTTGCTGGTGTCCTGAAAAAAAAATGAAAAAAAATTTTAAAAAGTGTGTCACATTACAGCGATAAGAGGTCAAAGTGCACTTGAGAACACCTCAAAAGGTACAGCAGAAAATGTAATGACTCTATACAATGAGAGAAATTTGGTCTAAGTTAAAAGTCTGAGGCAGGCAGACAATTTTGCAAATGAAGTCTATTCAACCAGTGTGCCAGCACATATCTGAAGCTTGCTGTCTTTTTCTTTCATCTCGTACAAGTGAAGGACTAATCGTATGAACTGCAACCACCTGCTATTTCAGTGTTAACAAATGCTTTTCTGCAGTTTTCAGTGGTGCAGATTTTTCAATTGTAGAAGATGATGAATTTGGTGTAGCCAAGAAAATTATTTTTAGTATCTGCTCTTTGTTCTGCCTCTAATACTTCCTTCCTAAGGAAATAAAATCAACTCAGGAAGTAAAACACAGCAAGTATCAAATCATTAATGATGGCCAATGTCTACAGTAATAAGCAAGATTATTTTGCTTTAAAAAAAACACAAAACCTACAACGTTTATTAAAAACAATCTGAAGGTTGCACAGTTAAACACTCGAAGATCAGAAAATCTCCAAGTGAAGCCAATGCTTTTGTAAGATCCCATGAAATGCAGCTCAGACCTGGACCACAGAAGTCTTTCTGAGCTACTCGGAGCCAAAGGACAGGGTTCCTTTCATAGATGCTCACTGCTCAGGGATATAAGTACTGGCAGCAGTATCAGCTTCAAGCCAACATTATGCTCTGGATAACACGTGAATAACCACAGCATACTACTCCCACATTGAGTGTGTTGCTCCATACTACCTCTTCCCCCTCATTTTTGCATTGCCGTGGAGGGCTGGCAACACTGAAAACAAGGACAGTGCAGGCAAATATGTCAGTTGAAGTATAAGGCTTGAAATGAAGTGTGTGATATATTGAAATTAACAATGAATAGTCGTGAATTTGGATTGTGTATTATAATATTAATTATCTTAAGTGGGGAATGGCTCTGTATGGCTCCAAAAAGTAAAACGCTAGAACTGAGACTGAACCAAAAGAGGTTTAAACATACTTGAGCATCAGGATTCAACCAGAAACTGTTCAACTTGAATGGTCCCTCCTAAATGGTCTATTATATCTGTGGCAGGGCACTGGGTGTGCCTGCCACTTTAAGGGCCTGGAGCTGGCAGCCCCCAGGTGGCTGATGAGAGCAGCCATTTTGAGTCAGGGGCTGTCTATATAAACAGGGCAGGTTGCCTGCCTAGAGACCAGGCAACAACATCACCTGGCTGGAGGGTTGCAGATCTACATCTGGAAGCAAGGGAGGAGCTGTGGGGGTGGTTAGAAGGCTCCTGGTCCTGGGCATGACCTAAAACTGCACCCTGCTGGGAGTGGGTGGCCTGGTGGGGCTCTCAGTGGCATGGGAGCCCCCAGGAAATGCCAGGCCAGTTACCACCCCGGTGAAAGGCAGGTTGGGGCACCTTAACCCCTAGCCCCCACCACTGGGTAGGTAACCCCTGTGTTTGTGTGAAGGGCCCAGAGGGTAGGCCCCCAGGGGAGAGAGAAGGGCTAGAGACCCGACCTGAACAAGAGAGTACCCTTGCCTGGCCCATGCTGGGGCAGGACCAGGAAAGTCAAAAGGGCCAGGGGCCCACCGTGAGGGACGCCCAAGATCTGGGGTCCTGGGGTCCTGACTGGCCTGGAGGTGGGCCAGGGCTGGTAGCCAGAGGTCCCAGGGGGACCACACCCAAGAGGGGAAAATAGTTTTGTGGGGCTAGGTAGCCTGAATGAAAGTGGAGAGGCTGCCTGAATGGAGGGATCGTGGAGGGGTCCTGTTAGGAGGATTCTGGGGCCCAGTGTGGGGGCCGGTGATTATGTGAACATCAAGATGCCATCTGAGCGGCTTGGGCTGCAGTACAGGGGAGGAAAGGAGCCGCAGAGAGCGCTCCCTGGCATTGGGGCAGCAAAATGGGTAGCTTCCTGCTTAACTGTCATCAATTAACATCAAGGTGTGGTGGGCGAGAAGGTGGGTGGTTAGCCCAAGAACAGGTGGGCAGGCCACGGAGATCGGCCCTGAGCAGGCCCCCTGTTACAATATCCATGAGCAAAGAGGGGTGATTAGCCCTGTTAGCCTGAAGTCAAGCAGAAGATAGGGTAGATTCTACACCTTGTGGACTAACTACATCAGAGATGTATGTAGCATAAGCATTCATGAGTTCCAATTTACTTCATCAGGTGATATGAAAGAACATGCATAGAGCAGCATATAAAATGGAGGGTGTGATTTGGATACAAAAAGTAGGAAGGGAAGGAAGCGGGGAGGAGCAGCAATGCTAGAAGAGGCAAACAAGCAAGAAACCCATAGGGACAAATGGGTCACAAAAGGTAATCCAGGGAATGAGATAAGAATCCATAGTCCCTGTTTAAATCACACTTGACACAATCCAGTCTGTGGATGATTTTTTGTTCAGCAATGGAGTGTCTAGGGCAGTTGAATTGTTATTCATGTCGTTCTGGAGCTGATGTCAGATCGGTGTTCATTCATTCTTACATACAATGTAGGCAGCAGAGGGGTACTGTAAGCAGGTGAAGGCACATATGAAATTGGAAGAGGTGCAGGTAAATGAACCTCAGATGTTATCAGTGTTTTTGGTCCAGTGATGACATGGTCTGTATTAATGAGGGGACATAGCTGGAACCTGGGTCCATTGCAAGTCCTGATGCCTTGGTGAGAATGGAAGTTAAGTAGCCTTTTGCTTGAGAGACACCATTTGAAGTTGGATGGGGGTGTGGGGGGTGCTGTCCATAAGCCAGGACAGATTTGTCTCCTGTGACTACCTTGAGATGGTCTTTCCAAGAGGGATTAGAGGTCAGTAAAGATGTGTCTAAGGTGCTCAAGCTTGGGGCTGTAGGTGACAGCCAGAGGGATTCTATTGTCCTTGTCCTGGAGTTGACACTGTAGTAGGTCAGAGCAAGGTCTGCATCTGGCTTTGTTGATTTGCGTGACTACCATTTGGGATTGTGTTGTAATTGTAGAAATGCCTGCTCAGATTCTTAAATCGTATACATCCCAGTCAGCAGGATCAGAACAGGTACGGATGCAGTATTGCCAACTCTCATGATTTTTGGTGTTGTTCTTAAAGTCTACGCTTCAGGAATGTGAGAAACTTGGCTCTTTCTTATATATGTATATAAATATATATAAAGAAAAAACTATTGTTGTTTAAGAACAACATGAAAAATCATGAGTTGGCAATACTGGAGATGTAATGTAGAACTTGGATATAGGCAATGGATCTCATGGTGTGCTTAGGACAGAAGCTGGTGGCATGAAGGTAGCTGTGGTGGTTGGTTGGTTTCCAATACAACGTAGTGGCAATTGCAGTGGTGCACAGGCAGGGCTGCCTGCCTCCTTCTCTGCTACCTTAACAAGGCTATTGAAACAAGCTGTATTGATGCTAGTGGAACATTACAGCCAGTGAAATGCTAACATAAAATAAATCCAGATATCTCCTTGGAAAAGAGATAATAGCTCTTTGTCCCCACAGTACCTTTCCTCATGAGAAAGGATTACCTATGGGATGCTATTAGTGTTGGACTTGATAAGCCTTGATTTCTGAAGAGAAGCAAGAAGGTGGCAGTAGGAAGCTATTTTCTGCATATTAACTAGGCTACGTTGGACAACTTTCTGAACCAAGAAGAGCCTATTTTTTGTATAACCTTTCCTGCTCAAATTCTACAATGAGCATGCAATAGAGGCAAGAGGGCCAAATCTTTTAACTAGCATAATTCAACAAATAGCAGCAAGTTTGCACCAGCTGGGAATTGGGGCCTGACGGAGGAAAACATCTTGTTCTGGCCACGCTGCTAAAGTATCTATATCCCATATCTGATGAAGGGTAATTCTCGGCAGGAGATATCCTACAGAGATGGCTCAGAAGATGCAACAACCCTTTTGTAATTTTTGTAATTAGCAACTTTTGAGATGAGGAGTTTTTCTCCAATTTTCTTAATTGACTACAGGTTCTTTAAAAGGAAGAGATGTATTTGTGCTGTGAGAGTCCTGGCAAAAGACACGGGAACTAAAACAATTGAAGTGAATTCAAGGGTAATCCTGATGCTGCATTCTAACCCAGCTGGGCCCAAGTATTGCAGTGATAGTTTTAATAAACTAGGCAGAGGTATCTGAAAGATCAAGATTCAGTTCTTTGGAGAGCCAGAGAGTCAGGCTTCTACCTTTTCTCCATTTGTATAAACCAAAAGGGATATACCAAATATAGAGAGGCATGCCATAATGAGTATTAACAGAAATGTTAAACGAAACTCAAGTGTTGGGTTTAGCAAAAGAGATCAAAGTATGTTCTGGCTGAAGTGTGATACCATTGTTAATCATCTGAATCTGAACATACAATTTCAG
>NW_005842707.1:352003-422979 GCF_000455745.1 Alligator sinensis
AGCCTCATCTACTTAGATTACTGTGTAAGTGATAGATGAATGGTTTTTAGGGCTGATTAATAATGGAGAAGAAAAGGTAAGTGTGGTAAGACAAATTGAGGCATGTGACACTAATTGCTAGACTCTGTGGTTTCACCGACAGGAGCTTCCACATACAGTATTTGTATCTTTGACAGTTAATTATACCTAGATATATCACCAAGTCCTTTACAATTACACAGAATAGTTATGAGCATTATAGCGTCAAATATTCCAGCTGCGCCAATTTTTTTTTTAATAATTTCCCCTTTTATCCTTTAGCTTCTACTGCAGCTCTTTCAATACTTGCTAATTGCATTGTTATGCCTCTACATCAGTGGCTATCAAACTTCCTAGAGTCACAGAACCCTTTCATATCACTTCTGCCACAGAACCCTAAAGACTGATGCAGAGCCAGGACCCTAGCCTGGCAATGGTGGCACACTGCCTCCTGGCCTGCTTGGCTATTACCTCCAGTCCCTTTGCGGAACCCTGAAGACCTATTGTGGAACCCCACGGTTCCATGGAACAGTTTGAAAACCATTACTGTACGTGATAGGCTATGGCAAGCTAAAGCCATTTCTATTAGAGGGCTATTTCTGCCAAAGGCGGGCCGATTGACTTTAAGCTCCCCAATGTAGAGATGGTTTTTCGGGTCCATGTTGTTTATCTATAATCTGTGCCATTGCAGTAACATTTTGCTTTCCACTTCTTTTGTGTTGATGGGTGTGGGCAGATCAAACCTGTGTGCAGTTCTTCCTCCCACAAAACGTAATTCCCAGAGGTCTTACCTAACCATTTAAAAAGCCCGTTTTCTATTCCTTTACTCTGGACACTGCTCATTGGTGGCTGCTGTTTTTAAGAACTGCTACGTTTTGAAAAATCCATGGTCAAACACTGTTCTCCTGCAAACTGAAACACGCACATCAAATCTTTCAAGAGTCACAAACACTTGGGCTTCCAGGTGTAGACTAATACTAATCTAAACTAAACCAGATTCAAGGGTTGCTTAAGCATGGCTCTTCCTTGGTAGAATTGGATTCTCACTTCTTAGCTCCTTGGGTTCAATTCCTTTTCAGCTAAGGTACGCAAGTAAAGTGGCAGCATCTCCCAAACACCAGAGGGAGACATCATTTGCAGTAAACTGCCCAAATCTGTGACATCCCTAGTACCCATACATGAGAAATGAAATTATTAACAGTGTTGATATTTAAGTCATCCCCAAACTTAATTCAGCTGCCCATGTTGAGATGAATGGGGCACTGCTTTGCTTACTTCTTAGAGGCAATCTGGAGATGTCTCTCTATATTTGGTTACACTATTCACACTTTGCAAGTTTTCTTTGGAACTGTAATAGTTAAAAGTTTACTTACTTAAAAAAGAAAGTCGAGATTCCGGAGACAGGAGGGGTAGTTTGAGAGGATAAGATCAGTGGAGTCACCAGCTGAATCCAAGTCCTGGCCCTCATTACATTTTGGGTCTTCTGCACCAACAGCCTAGACCAGGGATAGGCTACTAGGCTTGTGCGAGTAGGCAGCTATTCGATCCACCTTCGGATCTGGCCACTTTGGAGCCGCCTCGGAGATCTGCCCATAGGGTATAATGGGGAATCAATTAAATATCTATAACTTTTTTGCTTTTTGTCTGATTTGAATTAAACTTGGCAGGGCTTCATGCTCTCAGCAAAGGCTACCACCCCTACAGGTTTCAAGAAGATGGTTGCTGGGTCCTGGGTGGCACAGGACCCAGCCACAAGCACTCCTCTCCAAAGCAGCTTGGAGAGTGGAGGCAGGGGGCTTTGGCTGCAGGCAACATGACTGAAGCCCCATGTCTGTGAACCAAATCCAGTGGTTCTGCAGACTGGATTGGGCCTATGGGCTGTAGGTTGCCAACCCCTGGCCTGACTCTAGTACCTAGAAGCATCCTAGTTCTTTCTATCCTGCATGGAAAAACTGACCAGCAGAACTAAATCAGTATAACCTGCAGTTAGTTACCTGGCCGAAAAATAGTTCTATCCACACCAGTACCATCTTATGCTGGCATTAGTTTACTGCAGCCTAACAGCGTTGCATGTGTAGACAGTGACACTTTACGCTGCAGCTAATTGGTCTACTCTGCAGTTAAGCATGTGTGTAGACGTGGCCTGTATGAACATACTATTCTGGAATAAAGGGACTTTTTTTGGTATATGTATTCCTATCCAAAACAACGTGTCAGACCAATAAACCTTATAGGCAGGAGAAACAGCCAAAAGCTTAATTTGTATGCCATAGCTGAAACTAGCCCGGATAAGGATTTAGAGAGAGAAAATACAAACCACTTTAACAGGAGTGGCACAAACAAGAAATTCAAGTGTGTTTCAATAAAGAACCCTAAATGCAGACTCCTGTGAATTGGACTAATTTTATGGATAAAATTTGCTAAGTCACTTAGGCACTTTGGAAAAAAATACTCTATGTAACAGATAAGGATTAAAACAAAGATAATTGGACAGAGACAAATTTTGATAATTTTAATTAGTTTTTGTTGATAGTTTAAAAAAAAAAAAGAGAGGGTTGCTTGAGAAAAGTAGGATAGTTTTACTAACAGCACACACAAAAGCCCCCAGGGTGAGCTGCTAATGTTTCTATGCAGAAAAAAAGAAAGCAATTGATGTATCCACTAAGTCCATGTCTGTGTTATTACAGACAAAGGTGACTTTGTCTGCTTTCATTTCAGGCCAATTACAGTACTTGGGTACTATAATGATAAACACTGTAGAAAAGCTGATAGCCTAAGCATCTCTTAAATTCTGGTTTAAACACTTTTTCAACTAAAGGAAGAAATAAGAGAAATAAATACACTTGTCAAACATCCAGTCTTATGTCTGACTCTGACAGAAGAAATGAAGTAGAGAAGGAATATAATCAATTTATTAGTTCTCTATAACACATCTTTTCCATGGTTGAATCTGACCTTCCTGAAGGAGGGAGTGTATGTGAATCCGGAATGAAACAGGCTTTCTTATTTTTTAAATAAAAATGTAAGGTGTAAAACTCCACTTAAAAAAAAAAAGTCCTCAGTTGCTTTGATAAACTATATCAACAGTCTTGGAGATGGCAGCTTCCACAACTGACACAAATTAGTCTCCTTTGCTCTGAAATAACATCCCTCACTCCAACTCAAGTCGAGGTAAGACAGGAAGAATAAGATTTCCAAAAGCAGAGTCTTGAGTTATGAAGTATCCTGAAGAATGTGCATGTGCATGCTGAAAGGCAAAAATACTCATTAAATCAACTTCCACAGCACCAATATAAATTGTAACCTAACTACTACAGACCTATTCAAGGGGTCCCTAACTTGCATCCAAGAGCTTTGGCTCAATCACACTTCAGACTCGCATCTCATTTCTCCGGGCTATGCTCTTTGGATTAGGGCAAGTACTTCAACCTCCTTTTGTTGGTTTGTTTTGTTTTTGTGTGTGTGTGTTTGTTTGTTTGTTGTTTTTTTTTTTTATCTCCCTAGTACACTGGGGATGTTACTAGAAACAAAAGTAATCTTCATCATACGTACCGCTGCTCTAGACCCACGGAAAACAAGTGGGAAGAGGGAACAGCCATTGTATTTTAGTCTACGGTTCAAAATACAAGAGGCATCACCTAGGGACAAATCCTTCAAGGGAATTTAGAAGTGTCCAACAAATCAGTCTGGCTTATTTATAGACCTCTGAAGAGTAGTTTTCTCAGCACCTCTAGGAAAGGATGACTGAGAGAAGCACTCACAAATTGCTGTGTATAGCTTCTCACAAATTGCTGTGTATTGTTAAAAAGGATCATGTCCCCCCTTCCAACCCTGTGTTGGTGAAGCTGAAAAGGAAAAACCTCACTATTTTGTTGTTGTAATAGGGAGACAGAGGCTCGCTGTTACTTTAAAGGAACACCAGCAGCAGGGAGAACTCCAGGTGGGATAGTCTGCCTGTAAAGAGTACCAGAAAAACAGGCTGCCTGGGTACTTTGGGCTGCGAGTGCTTACTGCTGAGCTCGCTGCTCTGCAGTAGTACAATTAGGCAGAGAGTGCTTACCGTAGAGCTAGTTGCCCTGCAGTAGTACCAGGGAGCAGGTCCATAGCTCCTAGTTCAGCAGCTGTAAGCTGCTCTACAGGTCAGCCAGCAAGCCTAAGAAAGAACCTCTGGTAGCTGTGGGAGGAGGCAGGGGAGAGGCACATGACCTGGAGGGACTAGGCTTAGGCAACATAAGCTCACAGGCTTGAGCCCAGAAGGCAGTCTGTCTGCAGGCTGGCAGGGGAAGAGCTCCTCCATGATGACTGTGGATGAGAAACTGTTTAGGAAATCCCAATTACCAAGCAGGCTACAAGTAAGGGCAGGGAGGCTTGCAAAAGAGGTAACGGCTGTTATAAAGCCAGGGGGCTTTTAGTTTCAGTTACAGCTTAAGGGCTTGCCTTTTGAGTACAGGCAGTCCGTGACTTACAACGTTTTGCACTCACAACGTTTATAAATTGACACCCTGTTTCAACTTTATGACATCAGTTTCGACTTTATAACGCTTGATCCAATGCCACACCACGCCGGCAAACAAGTTTGCTGCATCACTCATCTCCCTGGAGAACATCTGCCCAAACTTCCTTGGACACTTTCTTTAAGAAAGCAGACAAGACTCCAGAAAAACCTGTAGCCAAGACTCCTGAGAAGACTCCAGCCAAGAACCCTTCAAAAAGTCCAACCAAGAGCCCTTCTAAAAGTCCAGCAAAGTCACCTCAAAGAAGTCCTCCCAAATCAATGTGATTGCTATTTACAATATAAATACACTAATATTACTCGTCTATAATTGATCAAGTACAAAATTCTGGGGTATTTTTAGTGCAAATAGGGTATTGGGCCTTGGTTCAGGAACCAATCCCGCATTTGTAACATTGTTTCTTATGAGAAAATTGGTTCCGAGTTACAACGTTTTGACTTAAGACGTGGTTTTCAGGAACCAATTGTCGTAAGTCTGAGGACTGCCTGTATAATTTATACCGGTGGACTGGGTGTGGCCTGCAAAGAGGTAATGAGGAGGCTGTGGTCGGGTGCCCTGCAACTTATTGCCAGCGGGGCATATGAGATCTGCAGGGAGAGGACAAAGGACGCAAGTGGGCAATAGCAGGCCTGAGGCCAAGGGAGAGCTGGAGCACAAGCCTGAAAGGGGCGGAACCTGGGCCAGGGGTCCAACAGGGGCAAAACCAAAACCCAAGAGGGCAAGACTACAGCTGGAGCCAAGAAGCTAGGTCCAGGGTAGAAGGCGTAGGTGAAAAGGCCTAGCTAGAGAACTGAGGCAGAGGCCAAGAAGGTCATGGCCCCAACAAGGGCATAAAGACCTGAAGTAGCTTAGAACTGACTTGGAGCAAAGTGCCCCACATGAGTGATGACCAAGAACACTTGTGAGGCATGGGCACAGCTGTGCCCAAAATATTCAGGCATTCAGCTCTGCATCAGATGCAAACAGCAGTAATAATTCTTATCTGTTGAAGAACCTGACTGAGAAGCAAATGGATAAAGCTGAATCCTGGAATTCCTGAGGGAACTGGTGAAAAGAAAGGACTTGCATAACATGATTTCTCCAAATTTAAAGTGTGTTACATCTCCGTGCTCTCCTTGCACTTACCGACTGTAACAGGGGGCCTTCTCCGGGGCTGATCTACCAATGCCCTGCCCACCTGTTCTGGGCCAACCACCCAACTTCTCGCCTGCCATGCCTTGACATTATCTAAGTAAGTTGTTAATTAGGTGGGAGGCTGCCCATTTCTTGCCCTGATGCCAGGGGGCTCTATCTGTGGCTCCGTTCCACTCCTACGCTGCAGCCCATGGCTCACAGATGGCATCTATAGTTGTTAACATCACCAGCCCCACACTGGGCCCTAGAATCCTCCAATCTGGACCCCTCCAAGATTTAGGTGGCCTACTCTGCCTTCATTCTGGGCTACCTAGCTCCCTGAGCTGTTCCCCCTTATGGGTGTGGTCCCCCGGGACCTTTGGCTACACAGGCCCTGGCCTGCCCTCCAGGCCAGTTGGAACCCCAGGCCCTCAGCTCTGGGTGTCCCTTGCAGTAGACCTCTGGTCCTTCGACCCTTCTGGTCCTGGCCCCAGCACTGACCAGGCGGGGGATTTCAAGACAGAGTGGGGCTGTAGACTCAGAAACCTATCTCCAGGGTCCACCTTCCAGACCCTACAAGGGGGTAACCCACCCGGTTGTGGGAGCTGGGGGTTATTAAGGTACCCCAACCCGCCTTTTACCGGGGTGATAACTGGCCTGGTATTTCCTGGAGGCTCCCGCGTCACTGAGCGCCCCACCAGGCCACCCACTCCCGGCAGGGTGCAATTTTAGGTCATGCCCAGGACCAGGAGCCTCCCAACCATCCCCAACAGCTCCTGCCTTTACCTCCAGGATGTTCCAAGCAGCTTTGCAGCCAGGTGATGTTACTGCCCAGCCTGCCAGCAGCAAACTGCTCTGTTTATATAGGTGGCCAGAGAGCTAAAATGACTGCCACAATCAAGCACCTGCTGGCTGCCTGGCCGAGTCCTTAAAGTGGCAGGCACCAACAGTGTCCTGCCACACCAACCATTAATAAAACAGAGTTCAGTGCATTTAATTTTGAGCTGAGATGTTCACGGGTTTTTCCCTGCTATACCACTTCAGCAGGGTACCCAGTTTACCCTTCAGCCAGTGCATTCTGTAAGGATTTCTAGTACAGCTGTGTCGCATGTATTGGAGCAGACCCGAGTTAGAAAGGAGATTTGATTCCAGAGCTCCAGGAGCATATGTGATGTGCCAAATGACAAGGTGAATTATGTGTCTGCTTGCATTTGAGACTTCTGTTGCAATAGTTGCCACTCTAGAACTCCAGATGGAATCATTGTGAGGGAGACCTTCCCTGGGGATACAGAGGAGCATTAGTACAGTTTGAGTGCCTGGGTTCACCTCTGGTACTTAGATCCACACTTCCACAACAGATTTTTAATCCCATAGGAATGAGGGATTCTTTGTTAGGTCTCAGTGTTGAGACAGAAGTACTGATTCTCTCTTGGTTTGAGCCTTCAATCCTAGAGTCTAACTCGGGTCTGTTCTAATACATGTCTCCTACAGGTGCAATACGGTATTGCCTGCTGTAATGATTGTCTCTCCAGGCACTGTGGGTTCCCATGAGGATTGACAGTCTTTGTTTCCACAGAACTAGTGCCTTTTCTTTTCCAATGACAGCTAGGCATTCTTGGTCACAGTCCACAAGAGGGAGATTCTCCCTAAGATGGGAAAATACTGAGCTGATTCCTTTTTCAGGGCCACCAACAGAAGTTTGGGATGAGAGGCATGTTCTTTCTTTTGAACAATTCAGGTTTCCCTCACTTTATGCAGGTTCTGTATGTGCTAATTCGCTCTTATGCAGTGACCCTTTTTATACCAAAAATCTGTTATATGTGAGGTAAATTCACTCTTATGCGATTGGTGTGGTGGAAGCCTGCAGTCAGTTGCTTGGTGCAGTGCGTTGTGGGAGTGACGTGCACCAAAATATAGTCTCCTGTGTGGATCTGTGCTCCTTGCTCATTGTCTGCAGCACGCGTTTCTGTAGTTGCCATCCCCATTATGGCTTTTAAGCGTCCTGCTAGCTTATATCCTACCCCTCTCCCTGGTCCATCAATGAAGCACAAGAGAACTTCACTAACACTGGAGGGACCTGGAGATTTTGAACTGTACAGAAGCTGGTGGGGGGCCAAAAATATGATAGAAATGGGTCTGGGGGTCAGTACAAAGTCTTTGAACGTATCCCTATTTGTTACATTGTAAAGCGGGTTCCCTTTATGCGAATTTGAGTTATGTGCCATTTTCCAGGAACACATGTACAGCATAAAACGAGGAAAATCTGTACAGAGAAAACTGTCCATAGCTTCCCATAATCAGCATAACTGGAGAGAGGTAGAAAGAAGGGAAAGAAAAAAAATCAGATAAAACAAAGTGCTATAAAAGTACTTTTTTGCAAAAATGTTTCAGCAATTTCATACACTTCTGTTTCTACTGGGCGTGAGGAAGCTTGACTGTTTCGAATTCAAAACCTTCTAATCAAAACAATGCTCAGTCTTTCATTGGTGAAGGCAAGATATTTAAAATTGTAACAGCTAACAACATGAGCCATACATTTTATACCTGAGTATGTCACACTGTTTCCTCGATCACCTCTCAGGAGAGTAGGTTATCTATGACAGTACCAAGACAGGCCAAAGAATGATAAATAACCATAGCCACTGTGGTTAACAGGTAAGACCACTAGCCATGTACTGATGGGTCTGTACACCTTTTGGATAAGAGTTAGTTTCAATGTAACCATCACAATATTTGAAGGGACACTTACATTGACACTGTATCAAAGAATTAAGGAATTAAAGACATTTTGGCTTGTACAGAAAGGGTTGAAATTTCACTTTGGCTATGTACAGCAAAAAGTTTAAAAAGAAACCCATCAACAGATATTTTTACACATCCTCCTGAAGTGCAAGGTTGTTCTTTGGAAGAGTTAAAGCAAAAGTAAAACAAAATTGAGGAGGACACACTTACTACATTTACTCACAGAATTAACTTATTATAATTTTCCAGGTATAGAATATAATTACTGGAAGTTTGCCTTGAATTTGCCCCCCTTCCACTGCTACAACATGGAAAATGTATCTGGGGGAGGGGTCAAGTAGCCCTTTGTTTTCTGTTTCCCCCCACTTTTTTTCCCCTGGTAGTCCCTTCCCCTTAGTACCCATGCACTTAGTTCATCAAGAATTGATGCAGCTAACTTTTTTTTTTTTTTTTAAACTGTTGCAAGTTTGATCACATGTACACCATAAACACACTTTTAAACAGCTGTCTGCCACCTACTTTTATGTAGTACAAACCATGCATAATATTAGTCCAAAGCTAAAGGCTTGGGATTTACCATATGGGTCACTGGGCTGAGCCCTACCAGAATCAATAGCATGTCAAACCATGGTTACCCCACAGCTCAGCTCAGCTCAGCTCAGCTCAGCTCAGCTCAGCTCAGCTCAGCTCTGTGTGTGTGTGTGTGTGTGTGTACACTCCAGATACCTCAACAAAGGATCCATGTGCTAATTAGCCCCTACTCATGATTGGAATCAGGTGTCCTTGTCATAAGACCTGGGATCCTCCAAAAATGTAAGTATAGATGAGGTGCAGAGCAAACTGGTCCAGGTCTATCTTATGGGCGGCAGGTCCACATTAATCGTATATGCCAGGGTAAGGGAAGGGATGACAGAGGAATTCTGGGTAAACAGTATACAATGTTGTGGCTCACCATGACTTGTAAGGGTCGGTGGTGAAGGGGACTGCATTCAATGGCCACTACCATGTTTTATTCAGATAAGCTACACTTAACCTATTCTAGGTTCCCATCAGCAATGTGTGCCATGTGTTTTATAGTCATGCACTGCATTGGCTGCATTTAATTAACTTCATAGTTGGTTTCTATTGCTGAGCATGTGCTGCATTTGGCAACAGTTTAATGACAGACAGTGTATTTAATGAGATTTCCTTGTATGTGATTGATTATAAGGTATGGGGCTTTTTCCCCTCATGCCAACCGGAGGTACCTCATCTTGTATTCAAGTAAATACTCTAATTTGAGTACTCTTGGACTACAACAGCTTACCTGTAATGCAGCCTTTTGCTGTGCTGCTATGTGCTGTTGTTCAGCATGGTCACGGAAATCCTTATTAAGGGAAGGTCTTGCAAGTGCAATACTGGGGGGAAAAAAGTACAATGCATTATTCAAAAACTGAATCTACTTCTGTCAGTTAGATTCAGATGATTTATTTCAAACCCCTTAATTAATGTTTTAGAATTGTTTTTATATACAAATGAGAATGTGGTGACTTCAGCTAAAGTTTTCAATTCAGAAGAAATGATGCCAAGCTGAAGCCAGAAATCTAAGAGGCCTACCGCTTAATGTTGTTTTTTTTTATCTCACTCATTTTCATTCTACTGGTGTAACTTCACTGACATTGTTTAATGACAACTTTTGTCACCATTACCACCTTGTGTCTTAACGCATCTTTGACAAAGCAGCAGCCATAAGAAGGGATCCATAGTCTTCATTAAAAGAAGGTCTCATGTTTGGCTGAAGAACTGTACAATCTGTCACATAACAAAGTGTTTCTTATTCATACAAAATTCAAGTGAAGAATCTTTGATAGTGCTGATAGTTGCAGTCCATAAAATTGCTTTAATTTATATACTGATGTACAACAAATATTTTTGGTTTCAATTAAATAAATAATTGTCAAGGCAAATTCAAACAATGTTACATTATGTAAGGCTTTTGTAGGGTTGGTCTTCACTGCTAAAAGAGCTGGGTTTTTTTAAACTTGAAAGTAACGCATATATATGAACAATCCTGAGGTAAAGTCAGACAATGAAGAGAAGCCACTTTAGCTTTTTTAGCTTTACTGTGACAAACTATTAGGGGTGCTGATCTTTAATCGTTGCCTGGAACCTGCTCCCCCACCCCCAAAAAACCACAACAAACCCACAGCTTTTGCAGCAGTGAAGACAAAGCAGTTAAGAGTCCAGTTCTGCTCAAAATGGAAATGTGCTCCAAATCTGCCCATTTCCCATCAAATAATATAAGTTGCTGGAAGCTGAGCAGCTTTACATAATGGAGAACAGGTCAGGTTTTCAAGAGTAGCAGTATTTATCATTGGACCTTGTGCCAAGTTTTAGCCCAAATGAATACTCAAGCTAAACAATCAGACTCTGAACAGAAGGGTATGTAACACATACTAATTTAAAACTTCAATGCTGCTGAAGAGGTCTATATTCCAGTTTCTTTACCTCTTCCTAAAGTATACTTTTCACTTGAATGTTTTTCTATTTAATAATGTATTGCAAAGTAAACTTCTCCAAATAGACATTTTAAAATAAACTTCAGACCTGCACAAGTGTCTTAAATTTACATTTAGTAGAGAGTTCCTGTGTCCTCAAGCCTAAGACTCGTATGACAAGAGTGGAAATGAATGAAATCTTTTCAGATTTTAAGTAGTCAAAGCCCTTGCTATTAGCATCCTAGCTACCTTCATACTTTGTCTTGATTTAAGCTTTTCTAGCAATTTAACAAAATGTAACATGGGCTTAAATTCTTTATGCATAATGATGCTAAAACTGTGGTACAATAGGTACTGCAATGTTGGTAATGACACTGCCAACCACGAACATTCAAAACTCATGAGTCAGATGCCACTTAAGACAGTGGCTTAGAGTTGGTATTTTTTTCACACTCTACCTTGTATTTTTTTTGAGACTTTAGGCTAAGCTGGATTGAAATTTTCCTGATTTTTTTCCCCCTTTTCCCCTCCTTTCCTTTCCCCTCTTTATAAGCTTCAGAGCTACATACTTGCTTCTGGTTTTTACAAGTTGGGCTCTCCAGGAGCTGGATCTATAAAAGATCGGAGAGGAAGGGGTGGAAATCACCCACAAGAACTATGAGAACAGGCAATGCTGTCACCAGGAATCAAGGACTGCAAAAATTAATCTGAATGATTCTATTTCTCCTTCCATGAAAAGTACCTATTTTAAACGCTATTGGGTTTGGAGTCAATTATGAAAATATAAGTGGAACCAAGTCCAAAAAGCCTTTTAACATTGTGACTTTTAGGCTAAGTATAGTCAAAAGCCCAAGGCTGAATCGATTCAATCTTTGCAAGTTAGTCTAAGCTGCATAGATTGAAATGATAAGCAAGTGAATAGACATTTATTTACTTTTGATTCCAGAAATGCAGCCACACGATTTAAATATCTAGTCAAGATGCCTTCATTTTAATCATACAAAAGTGCATTCCTGTTGTTTGACATCCTTTATTCATTTAACTTCTTGAAACTGCACTTTTAGAGAAAGGTAAGGGCTTGGCTGTCTCTACACAAACTTGCAGAGAGAGACAACAGTGCTAATAATCAGGTCCGTTATCTCTCAGCTCCATATACTCCTGTTAACAAGGATATTATCTCTGGAAACAACAAATTCTCCTTATGCCTGAAGAAGGGCATTTGTGCCCAAAAGCTGGCAAAGAACAATTTTTCCAATAATTTAGCTGGTCTAATAAAAGACATCACATCTACCCAAAGAACCTTGTCTGCCTAAAATCTCTGGAGACGCAAATCCAGAGCTTGAGAACTGAAACCAAGCATCAGAGATGCTTAATGGGATCTTCTAGACTGAGCACTGAGTCCCATTGGGTAGAATGAATTTCTTTAATCTTTACTAATCTGTATAAGAGCCTCTGGGAACCCCATAAGATTGGGACCCTAATATAGTCCAGCCCTGTTGTGACCTATTTATAAAACTTCTAAAAAGGTTACATGAATATATTGTCTCAAATAGTATATAATTAGAAGTTATTATTCCTATCCCACAGTGAGATCTTTGAGCTTTAACATCTATTAAATTTAAATTATCTTTATAGAAGTTTATTTTTTTCAAAAAAGCATCTTATAAAAAAAATCTAATTTAAAGTTAAAAAATCCAATTTAATTTTTTTAAAAAAGAAAACCTCCTGATTTTAAAAAATATATATTTTTTTAAATGTTGATTTTTAACCACCCTGATATTGGGGAACTGTGAGTTAACTTGAATCTGGAGGGGATCTGGTACAGAAGTTCAATAAACCAATTTAACTTAAATCAGTTAGGTCTGATTACTATGTCCATCCAGGCTTATTTTAAACCAGTTTCAGCCATTTTGATAGTTGATTATGTGCACTAAACTTCTGTTGTGTTACATATTTGAACCAGTTTCTAATCACTCATTGGTTTACATGCAATTTCTGTCCCTAGCCCCAATATGCTGAATACCCCTCAAAAGAGAGAATAAGCAGTTTATTTAGCTCTTTACTGAAGCAAAGGCTCTTCATAACATTCTTTTTAGAGATCGTAAGATCTAGACCTTTTGTAGACTATGACCCTTGCTGAGAATATTGTTATAGCCACAATATGGCATGACACCTTGTTCTTGCTCTTGGTGGCCAGGATGAGCAAGGCAGGCCAGATCTATAGGACTAGTTTATGGTACAGAGTCATCTCTAGATAAAAAAACTGCAGGGTTTTGTAATCACCAGTCTTTTCCAACATAAAAAAACTGGCCTTAGCTTCTTCTAACAAGGCAGTTCCAGAGGGGATCAGGCATGTTCTGTAGCATGCCTATATTCTCCAGCTATAACTATTCTGTGAATATTTTTTGAATATTTCTCATCATAACAGACTACCTACATCTGTGTTTTTCTATCTAACTTTAAAAGGGTGCTCTTGTAAAGCAAGAAACAGCAGATAAGCTCAATAATTGAACATTTTCTGGGCCCATGCTCCCTCGCTCTCCTTTACAAGATGCTTAAGACTCCTGAAGCTTGTGTAATTCTCTCAAATGGAAAAACGCAGCTCAAGATAATCCATAAAGAAAATGAACAAATATGATCACAAGGTTTGCAATGTCACTCTTATGCTAGTGGTTGAGGAGTCTCAAGCACACACTTTTAAATGTTTTGTTCTTGTGTTATGGGTGATCCATAGATATGAACATTTAACCTTTAAAAATATTTTGATCTAAGACGTGTTGTCCAAAGAGGTATATGAACATAAAGTACCTGGCTCCAGGATGATTTGTGGATGACTGGTTTTGCATAAGTAACTTTCTCTTCTCCTTGTCTAGTTCTGCCAAAATTGCAACCCTATTTTTATTCTGAAAACCTGGGGAGAATGAGAAAAATTATTAGAGAGATTTGCTTTATTTCTATGAGCCACCTATAACCTTACAGAATTAAAGTCTCTGCACAACATGACATTATGATGAATATGCTAATCTTCAAAGCTTTGCACCAATCTGAAAGGCTATTAATAAATAGGTTTTATTTTTCCTCTCCTCATTTTACAACATGAAATAGCTTCCTAAAGATATCATACATATTAATATGTTTTAAAATATAGTCTATCATCTCCAGTCTCCCTCCACCACCCCCTCACCCCACTTCCCTTCAGGAACCAGTATTAGTGCTGAGCCAAGATATGTGCATTCAAATATCTGGCTTCTTGACAGTGTTAGGAGACTAAGTAAATTTACCAGATTCTTTAGTAAAAGGATATGGTTGCACCTATGATAACAAGGGATGGTTGTATTCAGAGAGTGAATTTTGTCCTATTCAGTTAAAACCTGTGAACTATGATGAAAATTGGTTTCCCCTCCAATCTCTGAATTATAAGCAAAAGATAAGACACAGTGTCAATAAACATTTATACAGGACAAAATTCTCTACTCTAGTGGATCTCTATTTTACTATTCTGTGGGTGCATGTACACAAGACCTTTACTGTGGAGTAGACTAATTAGCTCTGCAGTAAAATGTCTCCAGAGCTATTAGGCCAGAATAAACTAATTAACTCCGCCGTAGGTCAGTACTGCCAGATACAAATACTATCCTATGGCGGAGGTATGTACCCCACCACAATGCGTGTGTAAATGCTGACCAGGGCTGGCTGGGGCATGAGGTTCCATAGTGGGGGGGCTTCCTGCTGGCTAGCCCTGCACTATAGCACCCTTGTGCCCCAGCCAGCCCCTCTGCAGCACACTAAGCAGGGTCGGAGCAGTCCTAGGCTGGCAGGCTGACCCCCTGGGACTCTTGCCAGCTGGGACTGAGCCACCCCAGGTCAATGTGCTGCAGTCAATAAACTCCAGTATGAACTGCACCACAGTTTATTGCGTTACATTAATATTCACGTTTAAATGCACTCTGTCTTAACATGCTCTCTCCCTCCTCCCCATCTATTTCCAATCTGTTCAGGGACTTATAAGCATGACTGCAAAGCAGGATATTGGAACTAGCTTGTCCTGCGTAGAACTAAACGGACAATGTTGCTGTTATCTGGGTTTTTTAATGTTTTTAGGGAGCAGAAGGGGATTTTTGGAGGAGAGAAGGGTTCAAAAGGCAGAATGAACCAAGAGAAAGGCTGGGACACAGAAAAAAGGCTGTCTTACGTAGCCATTATTTCTTTATATTCTATTTTATCATCGTTAAAAAATACACTAATTTTATGTATGTTAATATAGAAATTTTATAGGACTTATGTACACATTCATGTTCAAAGGTTCATCATCCCTCTACTTCCAAAATTGCTTTGCTACTACTGAACATATCAGGTAAGGAAGCACCCCCACTGCTGCCCAAGCAACCACACACAGCACAACTGAGGTGGGTGGGGGTACCTACAAAAATGAGTCTCAGTGAACTCCTACCATACTACAGAGCAGTGGTCCCCAAATGGGGTCACAACAGGAGTGGATGGGGTCGTGATAAACATGACCCCTAAGATTTCTGTGCCCACAATGGGGTTGCACCCAGGCTGCAGCCAAGCTGGACCTGCTCTGGGGCAGGAGCCGCCTCTGTGGCCTAACGGGTAGGGACCATTGTGAGAGGGAGTGCTGCACCACCATGGCTGCCAAGGCGAGACACAGCTGCGGTGGTGGCACAGAGTTGTGCCCAAGCTGCTGCCCAGTGAGCAGGGGGCACCTCAGCTTGGTAGCGCAATGCTCCCTCCTTCCTGTGCTGCATCCAGTGGGGTCTCCAACCTTTTTAAGGTGAAGATAACTTTTTGAAGTAAAGGACAACCCAGGACCTACTGCTTCCCCCCACCCCATCCTGCCCAGCAGGTCAGTCTGGGGGGGGGGCAGATCGAGGCCCCTGTGGTGAGGGAGGGAGTGGGGCACTGGCCAGGCCAGGCCGAGGGAGGGTTGGAGCCTAGGTGTTTCATCCAGGCATGCAAGGCAGGGCTCCCATCTCTGCACACACCCTGACGGAGGTGCAGGGGCATAGGCAGAGGAAGAAAAAATTATTCGGAGGGTCTGAAATTATTATGTGGGAAGGGGAGGGCAGCTCCTGCTGCTGCACTCACCCCAGGAGGCATGGGGGGCGTGTGCCCCCTGGTCTGCGTGCGGGGAGGCGGGCTGAACCTGCGGGCTGGGCTGTGTTGGGCTCTTCCTGGCAGGGAGGCACTGGGCTGGGCTGCGCTCGGGGTGGGCAGTGGTGGCACTTGGATTGGGGGGAGGGGCCTACGGTGAATTTTGGGGTGGCTGCAGCACCACTGTCGCCTGCCCTGAGTGCAGCCCAGCCCAGCGCCCCCGCCCCCTGCTAGGAGGAGCCTGGTGCAGCCCTGGCCCCAGCCCTCAGCTGCAGCCCACCTCCCCCCATGCAGATGCGGGGGCACATGCCTCCCCTGCCTGCCTGGGGTGCATGCAGCGGCAGAAGCCCCACCCCTGGACAAAACCCCAGACTTAGGCCCCGCAACTGAGATCGCCTGTCAGAGGCTCCCCAATTGACCAGTTGATCATGATCAACCGGTTGGAGACCACTGATCTAGAAACTGTGATGTGTCTGTTCACAATTTCAAACTGACTCCTGTATTAGATTAACGTGCATCTTATCCAAACAGTATCTATTACTGTACCTTTAAAATCCAAAATGCACATGCTTTATGTTTGACTCCTCCAGAAAACATCATGACTGAAGTGATAATAAAAGATACACTACAAAGGTAATCAGCCTGCACTGTACTTGATGTCATTTGTTTATAAGGATTTATATGGAGCCTATCACCACAGAAGCTCAGTCAAATATGGTTTAGATCTGGGGTGGGCAATTATTTGGGCCCATGGGCCACACAGGTAGTTCTGGGGAGCAGCAGCAGCCAGGCAGAAGCTGCAGCTTGGTGTGGGGGGAAAAGCAGCCCCTCCCCTTTGCCACTGCCAGGCCCTTTGTGCTGCAGCCGCTGGAAGCCCACACCTGGGCTGCCCTGCCTATTCCTCTCTGCCACTGTTGCCTCTGGGCCGCCCGTGGGGCAGTAGTGGCAGCAGAGAGGAGCAGCAGGGCAGCCTGGGTGTGAGCTCTGGGCGACTGCAGCAAGAAACGCCCAGTGGTGAGTGGCAAAGGGGAGGGCCTGCTTTTCCCCCAAACAGAGATGCAGCTTCTGCCCAGCTGCCCTGCTGCTCAGTGTCGGCAAGCAGTCTGGAGCAGGCAAAGGGTGGGCAGGGTCATGATCGGGGCTGTGTGCGCAGCTTCCAGCTGGTCTGGAGCTGGTCCGCTCCACTGGGTCAAGTCTGGAGCAGATGTGGGGCGCGCTGGGGGAGGGGCTGTACATGCGGGTCCCTGCCAATACCACAGGGTTGGGGCCAGCGATGGAAGGAGCTGCTGCCACCTGGGCTGCCTTGAAAGGCAATCCAGCTATGGAGCTGCCCCAGCTGTGCTGTGCCCAGGGGGCAGCAGGACACGTTATGGGATGGATGGAGCCTGGGCCAGGTGGGACCAAGGGATTTCCCAGGGGCTGGACAAAGTCCTTACGTGGGCTGGATCCAGCCTGCAAGCCATGTTTTGCCTACCCCTGGTTTAGATAAAGAGAAATATTTTCTGATATAGGAATGAATAGCTACCCATGATTTTTCTAAGGCCAAGATGAAGGAGGCTTTGCCAGCAAGCTATGCATTCTGAGACCAAGGACTTTACAAATATGAATGCAACCAGCTCAGATTAAATTCCTGATGAATTCCAGCTACTATACTGAGAACATAGTGCCCTGCTGTCTTTACCCTGCAAATTCTGCTACATACCTTGTCACCAGGGCATGAGAAAGAAAGGAAGAATCTTTTTCTTTGAATGGCTGTTAATTTAGAACTCACTAGTATGTAGAAACATTTTCTTCCAATATTATCTATCTATCTTACAGGCCTGTATAATAGTGGAAAGAAAAAAAATGCAAGGACTTCTGTAAATCTGTAATGAAAAGATAGATATAGCTTAAATTTCTTCCCCCTACTCCTCCCCTTTCCTTCCTTACCCAGAAAAGGAGGAAATGATCCAGACTTTCAAGTAAGTTCTTTCTAACACACAGAGATATCTCTCTCAAAACTAGGTAACAGCTTACACTAATAAAGACAGAAGCTGGATTTGGTTGCCCATAACTTCCAGTAGATTAAGTCAGCACAACCTGTTGTTGTGTAGTTTTGCAGCAAGGGTGCTTGTTTTCTGTTAATACTACTTCTATTTCTCTGTTCTCTTTCAAAAACCAAGAATACTGACATGGAAAGCAAGAGAGGCTTTATTTCCCAGTAGCTCTGTTGATATGTCAGAGAGGTGTCAGCTTTTTACTAAAGCAATAAATTCATAATTTCTACAGACCCCTCTGGCTCTAGGGCCTAAAGCAGAGAGAATAGCAGGGGTTGCATTACAAGCTCTAGTCTGCTTTCCCCGAGACCTCTTCTCCCATAATGGCTATGACCCCTTTATCCAAGGGGAGCTTTACAGGAAGAGGTAGGATGGCAGAAGCAACAGTTTACATGGGTAATCCTTGTAGAGCCTAAGCCCCCTCTGACAGACTGCATAAATTTAACTGGTGGCCTAACTCGGTGCATAGAACTTTTTATACGAGGTGCTGATGTGCAAGTAGGAAATAATGAATGCACCCTGATTTTAAGAGCTCAGGCTGATATAGCAGAGCTGGCAGTTAGAAAAACACTTATTTGTAATCAGAGCACATATGGCCTGGAAAAAAACAAAAGAACACACTGCAGTGCAAGGAAAATGGAACCTCAGGATCCTACTACTATAGCCATTTCTCAGGGGGAAATGAACCTTGACCCTGGGGATAGGTATATACTACACGCCCAAGTCTCAAACCATTAGCACATGCTGCCGTTGCATTCTTTGTTCTGCCGGCTCAATTCAGAAAGCTTTTCAAAGCAATCCTTTATTGAAATACACATTATCATAGTGATGATCTTCATTATATTTGGAGGCAACAGAATCCAAAGCACTTATAAGCACAAAACCAAAACAAGAGAATAATTGTCTATTTTGCCCTATCTTACTTGTGACAACTGGGATCACGAACATGAGACAGCAGCTTATTAGGTATCAATATTTTTATAAGCATTTACATTCTATGTTGTCACATGTCCTGCAACAGTTAAGCAAAATGAATGCTGGTAACTCAATAAATTACATGTGAATTATTAAAAGATGTATACATATTTTATCTGTCTCTCCTGACTATGACCACATATAGATGAATATAATCTGTTCATTGCTTTATGGACATAAAGTCCGCTGGGGAACATCAGAGATTCACTATTGCTCTCAAATGCTAGGTTTTGCATTTGAACTCCGATTTATCTCGAGGAGCTGTACAATTTCTAGATAATTCCCCTTCTTGATTACATCACTGAGTGCAAACCAGCAATATTTTTTCAATACACTTATTTCAGCAAATACAAAATTCACCTGTTCAGGCTGTATTTTGCTAACATGCTCATTTTTAAGCTAAGATGATAGACACCAGCTAGTAGAGATTTAAAAAGCACCTAATGGAAACTGAATAACAGAACACTGAAAGTTATACATTTGGGTCAATGTCACTGCCACAAAAGCTGATGGCAAGGATGTTTTTGGGGTGATATTTTTTATTGGACCAAATGCACGGATGGAATAAAGTAAGACAAGCTTTCAAATACCAGTCACTCTCTCCTAGACTATCACAATTAGAATATCACTCTAACACTATAAAAGCTGAATTATTTTAGGTTTCAGAACTATTTTGCATGTTGGCAGGCAACATTTAGCCTTGTCAGAGAAACATATGTGAAAGATCTCTCTCCCATTTTTCTCAAGTGGGGATTAGAGAGAGAATGATTTTCTGAACACAGCTATTGTGTGGTCACCACCATCCTAATTCTCATCCTAGGAAGATCACACTTGGAATAAAACCAATGACATTGTCATACACAATACATGCCTGCTTTGCTCTTAGTTGTGTGCAAACACATATTACAAGCAGCAGTCCTATTAACATGTGACAAATGGTTAGGAATGTTTTATCATATATCGCCAACCATTCAGTTGACTTGCTTCTTTGGTTTAAGAGTTTGGGGGGGAGGGAGTGGGTTAGTGCCCCTCAGTAGCTTGCAAATTTTTCCTGAGGACCTTATTCTTCCTATCAAAAATCTTTTTCTTTTTTGAAAAACACTATAAAATTTCAATGAGTGCTACATTGTATAAAAACCTTGAAGTAGGGCTTTCATTCACAGTACTCCTACACATCTCATCTTTGGAACAATAATAAAAGGAGTGTTTTATAATATGTTTCAATGAAACTAAACTAAAATAAGCCTCTTTAGCTAAATCTTAAACTTTGCTATTTGAGTCCCAAACTGTTAGGAGCTGAACACTAGGGCTGTGCAGAGCTTCGGGTGCTGATTCGATTTGAAGGAAATTTGGCCTGAATCTGAATTGAATCGGGAGACCAATAAAAGGGTCCAAATCAATTCGATGCTCTCCGAGTAGATTCGGAAAAGATTAAAAAAACTTTGGAGAGATTCAGAGATTCGGGCAGTCCCCATGCGCCGCTGCAAGGAGCTGGACACGTACTCCGTGCCGGTAAGTAGGGGGCAGGGGGCTGGAGGAGTGGGGAGAGGACCGCGGAGGAGGGGAGCATCCAGCTGTGTGTGTGTCCAGATGGGTATGGACGTGTCTGCAGTGCCACATACCACACTGCTGTGCTTGTCTGGACACAGCCCCAGAGTCAACTTAGAGGCTGCTTTTAGAAATCGTGAAAATGAGGGGAGAGCAGCCTTAAAACTGATTAGCTCCTGTCATTTTCAAGGCTTCAAATAGCAGCCGTTTGACAGCTGCTTCCCTTCAGTGTTTCTGGAACAGTTAAACAGAGTGCACTTAGTCACAAGGTAGAGTTGGTTAGTAATAGTATGCAGTGAACTGGAGTACAATTAAATTACAAAGCAAATGGAGTGGGAGGAAGGACTGAAAGATGCTATATACCTAAGCAGTTTATGCACTTAACCCATATGCAATAATCAATGATTGCTACAATGTAAGTAATGGGCAACAAGTTGGGACTCGCACAGTGTTATGCAATTAAGCCATTTATGCACTTATCCAGTATATGTATATAAGTGGGAATCCACAATCTTATATATTATTATTACTTGTGCACAAACCTTCTATTTCATTTTGAAAAAGTCTTACACTAGGACAGGAAGGAATCAAAGAATAGACTGCTTGAACAGCATCGATATTTTTCCTGTTTGGTGGGCCTGGTAATCAAGCAGCATTTGGTGGATCTGTCACTTGTTACTGGCTTGCAGCTAGGTTAAGTAGACCAGGCAGACTAAGGATCACTGCTGAAATGCATAATTCCCCATTTCTTCACTTCTGTCCCCCACATTTCCCAATTATATCTCAGTTGCTTAAAAGTTAAGAGGATTTTTAAAACGTTTTTAAAATTATTTCAAAATGGTAATTCAGTCCCTTGAGTAATTCTTTAGGGAGTACTCCAGGAAAACTGCAGTGATTTGTTAAGTTATCAACTGCCAGAACTTTGGGGGAAAAGGAGGCACAAAAGAGAGAACCTATTTATTATCATTCAAATATTTAGAAACAGCAGCCTTGAATTCAGTATTGGAGCAGGTTAATGTCTATAATGAACTTCAACCAGTCTTCATAGACAAAGACAAGGCTAGAAAAACATTAAAAAGGGATTCTGGTTAAGGTGCATATTCTTCCAAGGGTCTGCCCAAGCAAAACCCAATCTGAAGCCGACGGGCCTTCCTCTCAATCCTACTGCAAACGTCCAAACAGGGTTTTCCTATTTAATTCTGCCCCACCAAAAAAATTCCATCTGTTGGGGGTAACAGCCTTCTCTTTCATATTCAATACAGTTTGTAATTAAATTCCACATCAGAAATAGCTGCATATCATTGGCAGGCAAAGCAATTTCTGTATTTAAAGGTCCAGTATTGCAAGCATTTATTGCAGGAAAGTAGATCTGTGAGATTAAGCATAAAGTTCCTCACACAGTAAGATTTACAGTAGTGGGGATATGGGCAAGTGAAGGGTGCTTTGCATATCAAGTTCTCACCTCAGTATGCTGGCATATACACAATTAAGGGCACAGACTTGGGAACAAGTTACAGCCAGGTAAGCTAGGACACAAACTTATAGCGTGTCAGCTACTCTGCGGTAATTGCCTATGGGCATGTTATTCCTCTGCGATCGTTGATATATGATAGACATTTTACCCCACTTTCACATGAGAAACTAACCTGCATTAACAGCACATCAGTCACTTTGCTCTGAAGTTCACACTCTAGCTTACTTCCCACAAACTTGTCCCTGTTCCCATACTCTAAGACTATTATAATGTAAACAACAAAAGCATGTTCATAGATTGTAAGGGCTGGAAGGGACCTCAACAAGATAATCGGGTCCGCTGTTAGCATTAATTTTTGTGCTGCCTTTTTATTATACGCTCAGTCATTTGCAATCTGTTCTTGACAGCTAAGACCCCTTTGGTACTTTTGCTCTCGCTCACAGTATTGAGCATCTTGGACTTTTAATATATCCTCGGCTTGACAGCCAGAAGCCAAATTCAGTTCTTTGGAGTAGTAAAATTAGTGAAACACATTTCAAAGGGTTAATATATTACCATGGTTACAATTTACACCACCTTTTAGGATCTGAATTTGAAGAAATATGTACTAATTTGGTGGTCCCAATGTAACTGTTATCGCTATTTTAGAAATCCAAACAAGAATCAATAATCTAATCCTGAAGTCTAGCTTCTATTTTCAAAACTATAATCCTTGAAAAAGAATTTCTGTTTCCAAAAGTGCTCCCTCCCCCCCCACAACATGAAAAACATTGTTTCTCCGTAATCTGTAGTTATAGGGGGAAACACGGGCCTCAGGGACTTTGAAGGGGGCAAGATTTCAGTCATGTGCATAATGAAGTCACAGCATTTGTAGTTTGGTGGGGAAAAGATAAAGAATCTGCTCTATTTAAAATGTACCTTGTGCTGGAGGGTTTGCTGCCATTGTGTTACTTTCAGCCTTAGTTTTTTTCAATGGCGGTTACAATTCTTAACATCTATGAAAATCTGCAAAACAGATACAACATAAAAGGTTAATGTACTCTTTTGAATTTCATATCCCAACTTTCCTACTTAATACGAACTATCAGTTCCAGTCGTCCCAGTCTGATACATGATTTCATCACCATGTTGAATTACCTATTGCTACACAGTTCAAATCCATTGGTTTTTTGATGACATTACCTGAAAAGGTTGAATGTTATGCATTTTTGTCCCACTTGTGTCTTCTTTGTTTACAACAAAGTTCTGATTTTATTAAATGGGGCTAGAGATTTGTGTTGTTAAGCTTCACCTGTCATTTGTACAGTAAAACAAGTCCCTAGTTCAGCCACCACCCTTCTCAGGCACCCAAAATCACTGTTTCACTCTGTCACTTGAGATGCGATTGCATGTCCAGTGAAGTCCACAGCAAGACTCGCAGAGACATCGCTCGGCTCCAGTCATCTACGAGCACCAGAGCCCGTGGCTTTAGCTTGGGTGCTCGTTCAGAGCCATGTAGTACTGTGCTTATATGCTATCAAACACATTCAGGACATTTTATGACAGCTCACGTGAGCTGCGATAGCTCATGCAACATGCTCAGTCCCCAACTGCTGCCTGCCTGTGGACAGGTGGACTGCAGCTTGGCACCAGAGGGTTTATTACACAGGGGACTGATTCTGCAAACCCTCCCTTTGGAGCTCATCGCCTGGCACAGTGACAGATGAAGGGCCTGGGAGGCGGCTGCCGGCCAGAGTAACAAGTGGTGTGGCAGTACAGACACAGAGCTGGGGGGGCACCTCTGGGCGGTGCAGGGGCAGGGCATAGCAGGCCCTTACCATTCCCCACCTAAGCCAGGCTGTGTACCCCTCACCCACCCCAAGGGGACAGCTCCCTCTCTGCTGTGCTTCCCCCCCTCCTAACTGCAGAGATAGACTCTTCCAAGCTCCCCCATAGCTGCAAGTGGAGTCTTCCCCTTCCTTCCCTATTCCCTCACGTCCCAACCACACCGATGGACTCTTCCAAGTTCCCCCCGTGCCACTGCAGAAGTGGCCTCTTCCACCCCTTCTCCCGCCCCCGTTTCCACCTCTAGCTGCAGGGACTGACTCTTCCATTCCCCACCAGCCCCGCAGTTCTCCCTCAACAGCGGCACGAATGGGCTCGTCCCCCTCACCACTCCTACTCCTCACTCACATCGACCCGACAAGTCGGACTCTTTCTCCTCCCCCTTACAGGCGCCCCTCAAAGAGGGGTGCGCCCCCCCCGCGGCAGAGTTGGACTCTTCCACCCGCCGCATTCACCCCAGCTGCTGAGTTGGAGCCCCCCGAATGAGATTAAACTCACCCCACACCCCGCTCATGACGCACAACGCATGCGACACCTATTCTGCCGCGGCTGTTTCCCCAGGGCGCTGGGAAACTACGTCATCGCTCCGCCAGAGCACACACCCCCCCTGCTTTGACAGGCAGGCGCGAGAGCCAATCAACGCCGCCAAGGTAGACGCGGGGCCGGAGTCTCTAACTGACGGCTTTCTAGCGCCACCTGCCGAGCGTGCGGGGCGGAGGCGGGGCTTGTATCTGGGCAACGGGGAGGGGCGGGGCTGAGTTGACCTGCTCTTACAGTCTAAGACGGTCCAATGGGGCGAGGGGGCGGGTCTGTGAGCGCCCTAGGGGCTGCCCCCAGCTGTGCAGGGACATGGACAAGCCTGGCTCTGCAGCAGAGATCCTGGTTTTCTCTGATAAAAAAAAAATCCCTCATTTTCAGATTTAAAAAGGTAACCCCGAATCCACTCTTTTCTGTGATTAAAATGAAACACCACCAAAATTAATATGTACACACACAATGGCATTTCATTTTAATCATGGAAAAATGTGGATTTTGGGTTACTTTTTTAAATCCAAAAATTGGGGATTTTTTTTGTAATCAGAGAAAACCAGGATCCCTGCTCATCGTGGAGCCTGCAAATACCCCGGGACCATGGGTGCCCAGGCATGGAGATATTGAGGCGTTATTGAATATTTACAGCCAGGGTGAAGGATTTGCCCAGACTCTGATTACTGCTCTTGAACTTTATTTTTTGACACTTGGCTGCCTAGGGCAGGCCCGGGGGCCGCAGCCAGGCCTTGAGACCCTCCACAGGGTGCTGCCAGGTCTGGGGCATGTGAGCACAGTGAGGCTGCCAACTCGATTCACAGCAGAAACCCAGAGTTTCCCCCTGGAAACCCCCAGGGTGACAAGCCCTGAGGCAGGACGTGGGCTTTTGGAGCTCTTGGCAGCTCTTGGCTCCGTCTTGTTTTCTTGTCGTTAACAAGGTGAAAACAGAGAGCTGGCATCTTCCAAGGGCTGCCTTGAGTCTGCAAAAGGTTGAGAATCACTGATTTAGGTCAGGGGAGCTCAACCGCCGGCCCGCAGGCCAAATGCAGCTCACAGAGCTATTGCATCTGGCCCATGGGACACCCCCTGGGTCAGGAAATTTAGTGGTGGGGGAATGGTGGCCGTTAATAATGCCATCCTCCCCCGCCAAATTTCCAAACCCAGTTAGAGCCAGGATGCACCTCCTTCCCAATCCAGTGCCTGGGGCCCCGTGAAGCCCCCTTCCCTTCCCTCCCCACTGTGGGCCTGGGCTCATGCTTGGCTGCCTGCCAATCCACTCCATGTGGCCAGATAATGGCTGGCCCACTGGCCCCAGGTACTAAATCAGAACCACCATCCGGCTCGCAACCAGACCTGGTACTGCTTATCTGGCCCACTAGGGGAAAAGGTTGAGCATCACTGATCTAGGCTGTATGCCTATTCAAAGTGGTTGGGAATGGTGCGCATGCATGTGTGTGTTCTGAATGCCAGATCAATTTGTAGCAAAGCACAAAAATCACAGGTTCTAACAGGTGTTTGGGCATGCTAATCCATTTAAAATGTGGGAAATGTGTCAGAAGAAACAGAAGAGGTCTCTCAACTTTAATCCTCACTGTGAAACCTGAATAGGAGCACTGCAGGAAAAACTACATTTCCTGAATTTTCTAAAGGCACCATACACCTATGCTGGAAAGCACTTAGTTTTGAAGCACCAAGTGACAGCTTTACAAACAAACACATCCTCTTTTAGGACATTTTTCTTCACGTTAGTATTAATCATTAGAAATAAAAAGTCACCTACAGCTTTATTTGGGACTTTTGAACCCATCAGACTAAAATCAGACTAAAATCAGCAATAGTGCGATCTGTACCATGATCCCTAATGCATGCAGGTTTGCTTACTTAATATCTCTCAAGAATAAGTGGTGTCTGGCAAAACATTATAAGCATAAATATTGGCAACTTAAAGCAATGCTTTTGTATGGTAAAATAACATTTCAAATAGATGCCATGTGGACAATTTAAGATTTTGCTGTACTTTTTGAGGGACAACAGTTTAAGGAGAAAGATATGTTGCATTTAAATCAGAGGTGGAAAATTTAAGTCTAGAAAATAAATTACAATAGCAAGAATCAAATACATCTTTGATAGAACCAAAACCATTTCCTCTGTTACCAGATATCAGACTTTATAATACTATATATCACACACCCTAGCCACCCTCCCCCCACACACAACCCCCACAAACCCCATACCCACCCACACCCCACATATTCACACACACACCTACATGATCCCTCATCCCACACCCACGCCTCCACACCTATCCACCCCCCACACATCCACGGACTCCCCCACATCCCACATATGCACACACCCACAGCCCCCCACAAACCTATACCCACCCCCCACAATATACAAGAGTAAGACTTTATTTTAAGCTATTGTATACAATCACCTCTATGTACACTACACAGACACATGTAAACCAGGACAAAAATATTTTCTGAAATCAAATTAATTAATGTTCTAAATGTTCGCTTTTTAGAATATAATTGGTATTTTTCTGGTTCCGAGATGGTAAACCCCCTTGCTGAAAGGAGTACTTCTGGGGCACAAGGGGGGTGGACTTCTGGTAGCAAAGATCAGGGGTTAGGGGGCAGGACTTCCAGTCACAAGATAGGGACCAGGGGGCAGGGCAGCTGTCAAGGGGTGGAGCTACCTATGCAGCCCTCAAAAGCTTGCCAAAACTCAGTAAGCTGCCCTCTGCCCAAAATAATTGCTCACTCCTGCCCTAACCCCTCTTTGTTTAGCAATCTGTTTTCTCCTCCTTTGTCAGCCAAACTTTTGTTTTTATTGGGACCTGAGAAATACTTGCTTCTTTTGCCTTTGATTGTTACCTTATCTTATGTTCTTCCTTTACTTATATAGAATTACTTATATTGAATTACTTACACAGAATTATATAGAGTTGCGTACTTATATAGTTACTTATATCCAAAATCAAGATCAAACATTCTCCATAACTGTAATGAGCATCACCCACCAAGATAGTACTAAGTGTGGCTGTAAAGAAATACCCTATAGCTGCTATTAAAATTATCATCAGTTTTGGAAAGATTCTCTGTTCTCACTGAATTAATTTCCTTCTATGTTATGTGTGTGTGTGTGTATGTATACACACATGAACAAACATACAACTTGAAAATTGTGTATTGGGTCTAAACCTTAATATATTTGAATCTTCAAGTTTCTTTAAATTTTATGCTCATGTATCTTATGTTTTTAGCCTCACTGTAACTAATTAGAGAACTAGAAAACACACCATTTATCTATCAGCTAAAAAAAAAATTATAAAATATTGAATTCAGAAAAGTCTGTGTTTGTGTTTGACCTGGGAAATCTTCCCAAGCTATCCATGTGTTGAGTCTAGTTGTGTATTTCAGACTATCCATTTATATTGCTATAGTTAGCAAAGCAGGATACCTCACTAAACACACAAACAGAAAGGAATGAAATGAGATATGCTTTATAATTAGCTTCAATGTTTCAGCCAGCAACACACATTTTACCTTTTCCATGCTGTTTGTGCCAAGTGGAGAAGTTGAAATGCAGTTTAGGAAAATTTTGTATCCATGGTTTGCATCTTATTTGGCAAATAGATTATGAGATTCAGAATGGCTTACTGGGCTATAAAAGTTTATCAGCAAAAGTCTAGAAGAGATCTATGATTTTTGAATAACAAATCTGCAGGCATTGTATGTAGGTTATCCTAAACACACCATCTTGTATCTATGCTTGCTATGGACATTACAAACAACCCCAAACCAAACTAAAACTTATTTTAGGGATGTTTTAGAGAGAAATTGAACATTTTATTGGGGCGTTTTTATAACCTTTTGCCTTGAAAGCCAGTTGCTTTACTTGCCCTCTGTCCAACAGTGCAATTTGAAGGTTCATGATAAATTCATTTCTTACCTGACTGAAGTGTATCATGTGTTTCCACAATCACATGCCTATTACCTTCACAGGACTACGTGCATTGCCTTCACATAAACTATCACTTCTTGAAGGGCTTTCATCCAGTGAGGACTTACACATATTTGCTTTATTTTGCATGTAGATGAATAGCCCCATTGACTTCAGTATGACCTCTCCTGTGCATACAGTTGAACAGAGATAGAAGAAATTCCAATATCAGGGCCAATATCTTCTAGGTCTGCAGGGCAAAAGCCAGGAGTTGCATTCCACTGAGAAGGGAGGTGGCCACTCTTCTGAAATAGATGCTTATAATTCACTGGGCCTTAAAGTCATGACATTATACATCATAAATGTAATTCTGAATAATTGTATATATGTACACTCCTACCCAGCTGTATGCACGTGTTTACAAAGTACACATATACTAGGCCTCTGTGTAAATGGAACAAAGGAAACACAAGAAAAAAGTGGATGACCAGGAAAATGGTCAAAGGAAGAGTATAAAAAAAGGAGAGAGAGTTTTTATCTGACCTTGAAGAGCTGTCAGGGATACATTCCAAAAATCTTCTGTCTGTACATTATCCTTACTATAGGCAATGTGCATTACAGTGAGGTCCTAAACATTTAAGTGTTAAAATTATTAATGCTTTATACACTAAAGCAGTAAAGCCATGGGCTCTTCTGGCTGTTCTAGCAAGGAAATATTGGAGTGGTGTTAAAGTCATAATCATCCAAGAATGATGAGAGAAGTGAGGTTTTTGGGGGGTAATATCTTGATTGGACCAACTATAGTTGGCAGAGATGTTTGACATGCTTTCGGGTACAAAGTAAAGAAGGTCAGACCTAAAGAAGGGCACTTTGTGCCCCACAGCTTTGTCTAACATTTATCCCAACTAGACACTTAGTCCAATAAATGATATCATGCAAAAAAAACCTTGCCTCTAGAAAATAAATTCACCCTCAGCTTTTTCTTTTACCAGTGTCTCCCTCCACAGTCTCATAAGCTATTAGCCATTTGACACCTTGTCTTCTGAACAACAAGTAAAAGATAGAAGTGAAAATATATCAGAAGAGACGTTATCATCAGAAGATAACTGAGAGACTACCCATCCCCACACTGAGTAGGTGTCATGCCATCTGCCATGGTGAATACATATTTGCAGTAAATGCCGGCTTGCTGGAGTTGCAGAACAGGATGATTGCGTACCATTGCTGGATAATGCTGCCTACCTTGGACTAGCAAATTGTCTATTCTGAAAGAACTTTTCCATTATTAGTGGGGAAGATTCATAGTAATTTCTCCAATTCCTGTTGCGGATAAAAGCAGCCTTTTACCAAAAGGTTGCGTTACTGCAAAACTAGTTTTGGAGATTGCAGTGATTTTTATTGACCTCTCATCTCCCTTTCAGAATATTTTAAACTTGACATTTTATACACACACACACATATATATACATACACAAACATGCACACACATGCACACACATATGTATGTGCACTTATATACATAGACACATATGTATAAGCGCAACTTTTTTGGAATTTAGATTGGCAATAAATGAAGATTCAAATACTGCCCCCCCTATACCTGGACACACAGCTTTCACCCAAGTTCTCTGTGTATATGTAAGTGCAGAATTTGATTTTTCAATTTTGCAGTAGGGTTTTTGCCAAAATAATCACAGTCTTGCTAATGTTGACTCTACTTAACTTGTGAAGACAATGACAGCAGCATATTATTGAGAAGGCTCGCAGGGCTACCAGACTTTTTAGTGCTGTATTTGACCTTTGTCTATACTGGGGCTTCTACCATTGGAGCTGCAAGAATGGGAAGTTTTTGCTACAGATAGCTAGGGTCAGATCTCATTTAACTTATTAGGTATGCAAGTGTCATTCTATTCCAGCCTGGTTGAGTACTTAAAAAAAGCACTAATGCAAAAGGTGCATCTGTCTCCCCACGCATTTTTTGTGATTTAATGTTAAAGCTAAGATGATGGCTTGTTACCAAAAAAAGCCATATTAACAGCTTTCCAGGGACTCAAGCAAGGCATCAAAATATTGCACACAGGCACCTAATGGATGGAAGTAGGATCTCTTATGTAATGTAGACACAGCCTTAGCCTATCTGAGTAAGGCAGAATTCTCAAAGGGTGTATTGTAAGCATGTGCCTAGGGTAATGATGCACAAATGTGTCCATGCAAAGAAAGAGACAATTATTTTCAGGAGTCCAACTGGAGCACAGACTGCAAATGAAAATGAAGGAGATGATCTGCGCAGTTAGGTAAGGATTCCTATAACTACCCAGTCAGTGAAGAAGCCCCATTTAAAACAACTGAGTTTGAGGGAAAAGGCAGGATCCGGTCCCAGGGTTCTATTATTAGTATGAACTGATCTTCAGATTTTCAAGAAATGCTGGAACAAATGTTAGTATTCACAGGTGAATGCCAATCATTACTCATTTGCTTGTAGACATGTGTGACCCATCTAATATATGCTTTCCTTTGAAATGTCAAATTGGAGCATCCAGCCACATAATGCGTGGCATAACAGAGCTGACCCAGGGAGTTCAGGGCTCTTTGAGCCCCATCCAGGCCAGTGTGTGAACACATTCTGATTCAATCTATGCAGGTTAAACTAATCCGCAAAGATTGAAATGATTCAGTCTTGGTTTTTTTGAATGTCTGTACTTGGATTGTGTGTGTGCGGGTGGAACATTTGGGGCACTGATTATATTCAGTGTGTGAAAAAGCAGCTTCCAGAGCAGTGTGAGTGCACAGTGCATCTAGCCCAGTAGGTGCACCTCTGCGTGTGAATAGGCAACATGAATGTGTTAGATGCAGTATGCAGGCTGATGTGTGAATACACTGTGCATGACATGCCAGAATCCAGGCCAGGGCGGCTGCAGGAACAGAGGAAAAGCCATGACCCCTGAACATCTCTGTTCCATAAAGGCCAGGCTGATATGCAGTCTCCATGCTCTCCCAAGCAGAAGGGCCCAAAACTATGACCAGGGACAGACATTACACATAAGCCGGTTTAAGTGATCAGAAACTGGTTTAAACCTGTAACAGAACAGAAGTTCAGTGCACATAAACCAGTTTAAAAATGGCTGAAACTGGTTTGAGATAAACCTGCTTGAATGTAGTATCAGACTTAACTGGTTTGGGTCAAACTGGTTTATGCAACGTCTGTCCTAGACCCTTTCCTGGTTTATGTTAAATCAGAGTCTCCCAGCATCCCAGCATGTTCTCTGGGCTGGGTGGGGCTCTCTGCTCCAGAGAGCTGGGCTGGTCCTCCCCCCCTGCTCCCTGGCTGCAGCTCCGACAGAGACTGCACATACAGCAGGGTATGCCTGGCTTCCTTCTGCTACCTACCCCCTCACCACTCTCTGCTCAAGCAGGGATTTCCCCCTGCCTTACACAGACACCTCTCAGCATTAGCTAGCATACCATATGCTGGCTACAGTCTGTGCTGTGGGAGACAGGAAAAAGGCAGATAGGACAGTGTCGGCTTAGGGCTTTTTGGAGATAATCAACAGGTAACTGGTAATGTCCCTCCATTCCTTCCTTGGAAAAACTGAAGAAGAGCTTCAACTAATGGAGAGAGGCTGTTGTTTTCTTAATGGGCTGATAAACACTGAGTTAGGGGTGATAATCACTGTGTTATCAACTCCCTGATGGGCTGCTTACGGGGGATGGGACACCCCTCCCTAATCAGAGCATCCTGCCTGGGCCTAACCACACCCTTCCTCAGCTCAGCACTATGGAAGGGAAGGGAGGGCTACTTTAGCACCCCCCCAGCTTCTAGCCTGAGCCACTGCAGGCATGTGCTGGCATTTCTTCAGTCCAGAGGGGATGTCTGTATGATTGCAAACTGGATTTGCCCAGCCAGGTTAGACTAACCCGCAAAGATTAACTCAGTTCATACTCAGGCTTTTTGAATGTCTGTCCCTAGCCTGAGAATCAACTGGAATGCTTCCTCATAGTGCATCCTTGTAAAGAACCATTGACAATGCATAGGTGATGCATGCGGGTGCATGTGCACCCCCTAAGATTGGTGGTGCACCCCCTGTGAAAAGTGCTGCAGATGCTGCCAGCGGCACCTGTAGGTGGTCGCCACTTGTCACCCCCCCACCCCCCCCAGTCACTGACACCACTGGCAGCATCTATGGGCAGTCCCCAATCGCCACTGGCTGCCGCTGCTGCTGCTGGCTGTGTCTGCGGGTGGTGACCAACCGCTGGTCGGAGCTCACCACCAACCCCCCTCCTCCCCACCGCCATGGCCGCCTGCAGGAGCTCCCCGCTCAGCCCACCCCTGCCACTGACACCACCGCAGCTGCCTGCAGGAGCTCCCTGCTCGCTGCCACCATGCCCCCACCACCTCTACCTGCAGGTGGTCGCTGTGCCCCCCCCAGCCTCCAGGGGCACACGTTCATGTAAAGAACTATAGTAGTGTGGCCTTGGACAAACAACTTCTAGCAGAACCTTTCTGCTTGTCATCTTTGCAAAGCAGTCCCTCTGTAATCCAGAGGAAAATGAATAGCCTGTAGGAATATTCTTTCAGTGGTACAGAATTGAAACTGTTACCTCCAGCATTAGTTATTGAGGTTATTGGATTCTTTACTACATCTTTGAAATTCTTAACCCATAAAAGCATTCCAAAACTATCCCTTTGTTTATGTAGCCAACTAGCAGTGCAAACATACCTTCTCTGTTCTGTCTTTGTTTTCAATAGATATAATGGGAGCAAAAGAAACTGTTAGGACTTTATTAGGCATATTTATCAGGTTTTCCAAATTCACTTAGACTGAGAGAGAGAAATTGAATTCAAGGCTCTCTTGTTACTTGTTATGTGAATTATTTAATTTTCATTTAATGTCCTGTGTTTTGTCAAGGTGATTGTGTTTTACAGCTGAGTTTTGAATCTTGCTCAAACTCTAACACCAAGTGAATTAAAAATAAAAAACAGCAATGAACATATTTTCTACATATGTTCACAATCAAATTCATGCCACACTAATTTGATTTATAGGAATGGAACACAGAATATGACAAAAAGGCCTTTGAAATAATAATTTCTGCAGTATGGAGATCCCCACAGTTCAGTACTGCCAACTACATAAAACATGCACTTATGTTCAGCAGCACGTAGTTGTCCCTCCCTGGGTTTGCTTTCTTAAGGGCAGACCCAGGCATTCATATGTCCCAGTTACAAACATACACTGGTATCACTGAGGTGCCATGTAAGCATGAACCCCTTTACCTTACTTTAGCAGCATAATCTAGATGTATATTTTGCCCCTTTGGTTTTGTGCCAAATGGGCTTCTCAGTTTCCTGGATTAAAAACATTCAAGACTCTCAAGTGCTTCCAATTAAGCATATAATAGTGTGTTGCCAACTCTTGTGGTTTTATTGTGAACCTTGTGGTATTTTGCTTTTTTTCTTAAAACTCCAAATCTAGGAGTCCAGTGATTACCAGGGATCCTGGTTTTCTCTGATAAAAAAAAAATCTCCAATTTTTGGATTAAAAAAAGTAACCCAAATCCACATCTTTACGTGATTAAAATAAAATACCACTCTATAGCTGGAAAAAATGTGGATTTTGGATTATATTTTTTAATCCAAAAATTGGGGGTATTTTTTAATCAGAGAAAACCAGGATCCCTGGTGATTACATGACAAATCTCAGCTTTCATTTAAAAAACAATTTGTCTAGCTCTTGTGGTTAAAGGAGAAAGCTTGAAGATGTGACTTTTGTGCATCCAGAGACCAGAAGGCCACAAAATAAAAGAACCAAGATATTTTATTTTTAAGAAACTCTTGTGTTTTTTTTAAGTTAACTTCATGAATCTGGTGTCCCTATCAATACTTTTTATGCAGTTAAGGTTACCCATACTGTGTTTAGTATCTGCAAGTCATCTATAACAATACAACTACTTAAAACGGATCATTAGGTAACTTACTAAATACTAATAGGTAAAAGCTATGAGTTTTATGGAATGCATGTAATTAAAAGTTATTTGTCAAAGGTCCAACTTTAAATTACCCATTTAAAGAAGAACAAAAATCCATTTGTAACTTTGAATTTAATCTTATCTAACAAAAACCTGTGCTCTACTTAAGGCTAGCAATGCATACATTTAACAAAGCATTTTCTCCTGTGCAAATAAGTCTGCTTATCTCCTATGTCAAGAGCTAACTAATATGAAATTCCACCCAAAGGACAGAAAGTGACAAACAGATATGGCACAAATAGAAAAATATTTAATTTAATTATACTGCAAATGTGGGGAGGATTTTCAGCTACGTCTCGTTATAGCTAGGTTTGCCGATTTGTCTGAATTAGGGAGGCCCCATATTAATTCCCTCTGAACTTCTTCCAACAAGATTTTGGTCTGCTTACATCCTGGAGTACATAAATCTTCCTGTATCTTGCATGTGGTGATCCAATTTGTTATTTTAAAATTCTGTTTGGATTTAACAGACTCCTTTTCACTAAGTAGCGTGTGTCAGATAGAAAGGGAAGGATGACATGTATCAGCTTCAGGCAGAAACAGACCAGGCAACTTAGAGAAATGAAATTAGTAAACAGAGGCAGAAAAGCACATTGCATGGACATATTGCATTCACAATGATACATACATCACTATGACTGGGCTTGGAGTTTTAACCCTGTGCAGGAAAATAGTGAATGGCTTCACTTTAAAAAACAGATGCTCAGGTACCAAAGTGATGATGAGTGTATAAAAATATGCCCAAGTAGGTAGATAGAAAAGCTGTTGTCATTTATACATATACAGCTGTACCCAGCTGTGACCAAGAACACAAGTTTGCCCAGGGCTGTGAGTTTTGAAGGCATTGTATGTAAGTTTACCTGACAGGGTTCATATGGAGATTGGCCTTGAATTGGTAAACCTACTCAGGGAGAAAGGTTAAAAAATGCATGCTAGGAGCTTCTTTCCGCCTAACTAGCAAGCCTCTATCAATACAGGTGTGAAATCCGAGGTTGCACATACCTTCCTCTGTGTTGCTAGAAAGGAATTATTTCCCCTGAATCGTGCCAAATTGCCTGGATGGTGATTGTAAAGCAGTGGTCACCAACCAGTGGATCTCGATCCACGGGTAGATCTCAGAGACTCTTCTGGTAGATCTCGGAGCCTCTTGGAGTCGATCCGAGGCTGGGGTGGGGGCCTGAGTGCCCGCATGAATGCATGTATGTGTCCCAGCCCAGCAGGTCACTCCATGGGGGAGGGGAGGGGAGGGAAGAGGTGGGAGCTAGGTTGAGGCCCCCCGTGATGAGGGACAGCGCCACAGAAGCAGGAGCAGCAGTAAGTTGAGTGGGGCTCTGGCTGGGCCAGACTTACTTGCTGGGAAGGCACACCCCCAAATAATTTTTTCTCCCTCTGCCTCAATTTGCCCCCCCCCACCCCCGACTTACCTGCTGGGTGGGGGGAGGTGGTGGCGCACAGTAGATCTTGGGTTGCTTTTAAATGTCAAAGGTGATCTCCTACTTAAAAAGGTTGGAGACCGCTGCTGTTAAGGTTTCCACACCATCTGTGTGGAGTTTAAATCTTTTGGAAAAGAAGCTGGAGTGTATATTAATATGCTTCATAAATTTATCCCTTATGTCCCGCCTTGGTTTCCCCCCCTTCCTTAGATAAATAGAGTTTAAAAGCATAACAAGCAAGATATACTGCACAGTAGCCAGCAGACCTACGTCTGGTTCTTCACTGGGGCCTGAGAAGGCTACCACTATGGGTATGTTGGATAATAATAAGTAGTTATTTATAGTAGGAATTAGTGTTCATGGCTTTTCCTACATAAAATAGATTTTCCTTGACCAATGAATGGACCACATGTTTCTGTCCTTATATTTATACTGCTGAGTGTTTACATTGGCCCCACACCTCACTTGCTTATGTGAGGACCTTGAGTAGCCTCATTGATTTAAGTGAATATTGCTCACATGTGAAAAATTAAACATGGAAAAATGCTTGCAGGATCCAGAGCCTCATCAGTAATATTTTTGAAGGGATTGTACTAGGAAGAGTTTTGTCTAATAGCAATCTTCAGCCAAGAATGTGCTACTTTATTAACCTAATTAAAAGAGCTTACAGAGAATAATTTAGCAGACAGTTGTAGCTTTTTGATCCGCCCAAAGCAGACCATGATTTCCACCTATATATTAATGATTCAAAGACAAATAGCTTGGCATTTTTCATGCTACCAGCCCTGTGGATTGATCAATCTCTTCTCTGTGGGCATGTCTAGATGTGCATTTACTGTGCAGTCTGTCATGACCCAATGATTGTGTGTGTGCTTCAGCACTGCAGAATTATTTCCCGCCACATGGAGCTTTCTTTGCACGGTGCAATTCTCAGCTGCAGAGAGAAAACCCCGGTGCAAAGGAGTTCCTGCCGCTCGCATGTAAATTTGTGTCCCATTATTGGCTGTTTCTAAATTATTCCCACGTGGCGGCTAGCGATTGACTTGCTAGCCGTATAAGAGGCTTGAGCAGTTTCCGCCCAAGTTGGAGATCTCCGAGAATCTCAGGAGGATCCTGAGAACCCCGATTCCGAGAATTCTGGGAGAAATCCGAGAGAATTCCGGCAAGGAGTCCACGATTATCTCGTGGATTTCTACGTGTATCTTGAACCGAATGATGGTTTGATCAGCCATCAAGAATCTCTCCCCGTCACCGGACGATCCCTGACGTACCCCTGCCCTGCGCGCTCGTTGAGAGTCACAGCATGGACTCTCGTATCGGTTTAGAGAGCTCTCATCGTTCGAGTTTTCTTCTTTTCTTCTATCTACAACTGTAACCAAGCAAGTTTTCCTGCCTGCACCGCAACCATCTACGGTGTAAGTAAAGTAATCTTTAATCAACCTCTACGCATCAGTACCTAATTCTAGTCTGCCGTGCCGACTTCTCCGGCCCACGTGCCCAGGCTGCTGGCCACAGCCCCTCGGCCCCGACACAGTCAAGTTACTATGCAGTAAGTGGGAATAGGCCAGCATCTACATGTGCAGACGTTAAAGCACATTAATGCTTTAGTCCCAAATCTAACTAACTTTAGTCCCAAGTCAGTCCACACACAGTGTGACTGTGCAGTAAGGCATCTATACATGTGCTACTGAGCAGTAACTAATTGGGTGTAAATTTGATACCTGCATGATGCGCTCATGTCGGTGTAAGTTGCCGTATTTACTACACAGTACGGGCATGCACATGTAGACATGTGCCCAACACTGTGCAGTAATTTCAGTTACTGTGCAGTAAGTGCATATGTACAGACATGCCCTGTGAGTAACAGATATATGCTAAATATGTTGTCATGGGAAGGAGGAGGAGGAATCTGGTCCAGGAGTGAAGGTGCAAGGAGGGAAAATGGAAAGCATCTCAAGCCCTTGTTTCAGAAAGAAAGATTGCCTAATGGTATGAAGGAGGGAAGAATAGGAACATCCAGGGTCTCTGTTATCAGGGGTTCATCTGGACCTTCCAGCATCAAGAAAGAACAGGGGCTTTTCATAAGGCATGAAAGGGGAATGGATGCACAGAGACGCTCTGGCAAGGGGAAAGATTGTGGAACCTAGCAGGAAGGAGCAGGGGCACAGTGAGAGACATTGATATAGGGGAAAAAGGGAATAGGGGCCCAAACAGGGCTCTTGAAGGGGGACATGAGATGCGTTGGTGACACGCACTGAGCTAGTGTGATGGGGTAGGGACGTGCAAGGAGCTCCTTGTATGGCCAATGAGCTCAGCATGCAGAAGCTGTGATGTGTGTGACCCACTAGTTACAGTTATTACAGGAACCATCTAGACATCCCATCTGAGATCAAAGATCTATTTTGCAAGGTACTATATTGGTGCACAGCTCACAGTGTGTTAGACATTGCACAAAATAATGCACAACTTCTGGTTAGAACTAATAAAGAAAAAATGAAGTCAAAATCTTAAATGATCATTCTCAGCTATACTTACAATCGAAGGCCAGGATCCTGCGCTGATGTTAATGGAACTATCCAGAGCTTACAGAGTCAAGCGCATGCCTAAATCTTTGTAGAACAGGGTTTAGATAGATGAGACAGATGAAGTGTAGGGAGGAAAAAAATTAACGATCCTAGAACAGCTGAGTTGTAGGTGCAGGAAAAGAACCATGAGTTGAAATCTTGGCCACACAAAGCTAATAGAAGCTTTGATAAACTGAGTATTACCCACAGAATAAAAAAGGCATTTGTAAATATATGCAAGAGGCAAGAATTCTTGTGGGTAATACCTTTTATTGGACCAGCTGCATGATTGGGATAGGCATAGGCAAGCTTTTAGGTGTCACAGTACTCTTCCTCAAGGTACTGTGATACCCAAAAGCCTGAGGAAGGGTACTGGGATGTCTGAAAGCTAGCCTATGGCTATCCCAACCATGTAGCTGGTCCAACAAAATATATCACCTGCAAGAATTCTTGCTTCTTGCCTATTTCCTGGACCACCAGAGCAACAACATCACCTCAACACTACCAAAATGTTGTAAATATATGATTTTTATTTTGACTACCTCTTTCATAACCAGCAGTGGGGCCACTGACTCCTCCAGTGAGAGGCTTCTTGAAAAGACTTAGGTATACACTTAACTGTATTTACTGAGTTTCTTTGAAATGTTGCACATAATTATGCACGCAGAAGAACAGACAGGAACTCAGGGCTGCAAAAATGTAAATAAATTTAATTATGCTACTACTTTTAAACTAAACATTTAGGCAAATCTTCGTGGGATTGGGGCCCATACAAAACAGAGAGCAAATATTCCATTCAGAAATGCATGTAACAGCAAGAGGGGAAAAAAATTGCTTCCTGGCCCCATGTATCAACCAGACAAGCCTAGAAGCATGGGGAATATTGTTAGTAGAGCACAGGCATATATGAAAGTATGTAATGTACACACATGAACATGAAATGTACGTACACAGTCACACAATGCACATATATGAATATGCAATGTGCATGTATGAAATGTAGTGCATGCAAGTAAGCATGAGGTAAGTATACAAACATGTGATGGACATATATGAATACACAATGTGTGCATGAAATGCAGTGCGTGTATATGACCATGAGGTAAGTATATGAACATGTGATGGACATATATGAATATGCAGTGTATATGCATGAGTATGAAATGTGTGTATGAGTGTGTGAGGGATAGGCATGAACATGTCATGAACATATATGAATATGCAATATACACAGATGAATAGGCAACATGTGATGTACATGTGCAAATATGCAGTGTACATATGTAGATATGCAATATGTGTATATGAACATGTGAGATACATGGAAGAACATGTGATGCCCATAAATATGCAATGTGTACACGTAGATATGCAGTGTGCATACATGAACAAGCGAGGGATGCACATAAACATGCGACACCCATTTATAAATATGCAACGTGCACACATGCATACGCAATGCGTGTATGCGAGTCTGTGATGCCCATATGCAAATATGCAATGTGCACACATGGATATGCAGCATGCATACATGAACAAGTGACTTATGTGCCTGACCATGCCATGTCCATATATAAATATGCAATGCCCACACACAAGGATGCAACGCCTGCGTATCAGCAGACAAGGCACATGCACGAAAACAGGATGCGCATGTATAAACCTGCCACGTGCATATCTGAACCTGCGACGGTTGCCCACAAACACATAGGGCGCACATATAAATCTGCAACGCATGCACCCCATCATGTAATGCGTGCGTGTGAGTCTGCAATACCCATGTGCAAATACGCAAAGCACACGCGCAGCGTGCATCTATAACAGGGGGGCGGGGCAACGTTTTTGGGCAGAGTGCCCTAAACACCTGCAACCTTCATTTATAAGATGCTGGGTGCCAGGGGCGGGCAGAGCTGCAAGGGGCCCGATCCTTGTTGTGGCAGCGCAGCCCGGGCCCCTTCCCTGCCGTGCCAAGCAAAATGCCTTTGAGTGCCACACTAGCCCCCGTGCCGCGGGCTGCCTACCCCTGCATCCAGGCGGTGAAGATGCGGCGCCCAGAGAGGAACAGGCAGAACAGAGGATGAGACACGCGAGGGACAGGCAGGAGGCGGAGCCGCGCCGCAGCGCAACACGGCACGGCACGGCACAGCCCCCGGCCCGGGGCGGCGGCGAGGCGACCCAGTTCTTTTCAGGCAGCTTCAACTCAATAGAGAGTCTGTGACCGCATCGCCACAAGAGATGCTACAAGTGCAGGAGACTAATTCTACCGTGCATCAACGTCATAAAAAAGTGTGTGTTGGCGCTAATGTGCAGTAGTGCCGATAACCTGTAATGACAAGTAGTAAACTTAACGCGCCGTAATTATGCGGCATTAATGAATGTGTAGATGCACCCAGCGATCCCAAATCTCAGGGGGATAGGCTGTGATACTCTTGAACAGGTTGAATAGGATCTTACACTGTGACTGAAATGAGTTGGGATGGTACCTGGATGTACCTGGGTTGATTTAGATTTAGATCAACCGGGGATGGGACTCTTCACCATGAAGGATATCAGAATCTGGCCCAGTGACTTCTCCCTTTAGCAAAGGAATGAAGATTTCAATCTTTCTGTGATCCCAGTCTGGTTTTGTGAAACATAGGACCTGAAGGGGCTTGTGCTGGCTTGGACAGAGAGCAGCCCGTCTCCCTATGGCCAGGGTTTGACTCGTGGGGGAGCTCGGGAGCCTGAGCCCCCACCATAAGCTTTGAGAGCCCCCTGCACTGCAGCCTCTGCTCCGCACCTTTCTGAGCAGCCCCTGCAGTGGTGAGGTGGCTTCTGACTGCCATTGCTGCAGACCCCCCCTGGAGTCGGTGTAATGCAAACCCTGCCTGCAGGGGGCTGCAGTAGGTGCCCACAGTCCCTTGGGGCCAAGTCTACCTTGGTAAGATCTTCCCCCTGACTTCCATGGGGTGCTGTGCTGGGCTTGACATGCTGCATCTGGGGCTTGGGGTAGGTCTTGCCATGCTGACCTCCCCAGCGGGCAAGCTCCCTGCTGGGTACAAGGCCCCATGCCAGCGTCATCTCATGCTGTTCCTCAAGAGTTGAGGGCCTCCCGCCTCTTGAAGATGTTGGGGTCCTGCCTGCAGGGGGGAGGGTGTAATGCCTCCCCACCCCCATACCTGAATGACCAGTGCTGTGTTGCTGCTTCTGGCTTGATCAGCAGGGAAATAGCTGGCATGTGAGTGCCTAACACTTCAGGCATAAGAGTCGTCATTTACCTGAGATGATAAAGGTGGAAATAGGGTGGCTCAACTCTCCATGTTCTGCATTGTCTGATTGTCAGGTTAAAGCAGAAGCTGTTGTATGGGTCTTCTTTCTGCAAGTGTCAGAGGTGTTGGCCCTGCCAGTGTCCAGGAGGCTTGCATTAGTAAGTGGTGAGGTGAACTCCAACACAGCTACGGTCATCTTGTTGCTGCCAGTTTTACTCTGAGATGGAATTGCACCGTTGTGGATTTCCTTAGTATAAGCCAGGGGGTCTCAGACCATCCTCTTTAGACTGGAAGCACCCCTTGGAAAAATTCCAGTTCCTTAGTTTTTACTTGTGGGGTTCTTATTACAGAAAAAGAACAGAGCAGTTCTCTTGTTGCAGCGAATGTCAAAAGACTGGAACAGGTCGGTTTTCTGACGCCATAAATTCTTGTTTGAAATCTCTGGGTTTACCTGCTGGATTGTGCTTGTGCACCTAACTGTGCTAACATTTGTGTGACACCCTTGGAAAGGATGGCAAGACGCACCAGGGTGCTGAAGTGCCCTTATTGAGGATTGCTAGTGTAAACTGAGCTGTTAAACTCTCTACCCAAGCAGGCAAAATCCTTTTTGGGGGGGAGGGGTGCAGCTGAGAACCAGGTCATAACATTTGCCCTAATTACTTGGGGCCAGGAGGTGGTGGAGGGAGAAGGCCTTGTCCCTGGGCACAGCTGACAGCACACTCCTAGAAAGTCATCCTACCGTGCTTTCTCCATTACAGCATGTAATGAGCCAACCAAAAGTCTTCTATAAACCCATAGTCTGAGATGAGAATAGTGTTCCCTCTTCTATCTGTCTGGAGAAAATTGGCAGGAAAACCTAAAGGATAGACTTGCATGGCTATTCTTGAGGCTTTCCCACCTTCCTGTCTAGGATTAGCCCCTGCTTTGTTCAATGCCAGGAGAGTGAGCTGAGGAAATTCTCTGTGCCTCCCTGTTGGAAGATATTTTGTTTGGTCCTCTCCTATCACCAACTTCATGGCAGTAGTAAAACTTTAACTGCTTATCTTGCCCTTTCCCAAGTAGGCAAAGCTTAAATGCTGCTTCCTAGCTCGCCTGTCTGTCTTAATCTTTGACTGTGACTCCTTCATTCTCAAAAGGTGACTTCAGCCGGTGAACCAACAGTGCTCAGAGCTTGAAATACTTGCTTTGGGGTTGGTCAGTTCTATAGCCTTTTTGCATTGGGTTGATTATCTCTTGGAGATGCACCTTTTCAAAAATTCCCACTTCAAATACAATCTACACATTTTGTCCTTAGTGCCTAGCAAGTATCCTTTACTGAGCGGCATCATGGAGCTCTGTACAACTTGAGGTTGAGGTCCAAATTCTCCCTGCTGTAAGCATACTTGATTCCACTGAGTCAGTAAGCTTGTGCGAGCACTGAGGCTGACCTTGACTGTCCCTTCACATCTGCCAGAATGCAGACTCCTCCTAAAGTCATGATGCCTAATTGGTAGAGGAATGGTACAATTACAGAGCCAGCATGAGAGGTTAGATTATGCATCGGTATGGGATTTTTTTGTTTCTTATAGTAATGCTTCCAAAACTTTGAAAGCTGAACCCCTTACTGGACAACATGAGGGCACTTACATGGCCATTGCTGCATTTGTCCCCATGCCTTGAGGAGAAAAAATGCTGCTTTAATGGCTAAGCATGTGCCTCTGTTTTAGGAAACAATACAACCCCAGGTTACTTCTGCTTGCCTTCTTGCCCAGGGCTGGATAAGGACCCCCATCTAGTTCATTGCAAGCTTTCATCAACTTCTCTTGAGTGTTTTAAAACCGTTGGAATGCTTCCTTCTTCCTTCTCCCATGAATTGTACTGCGCTTCCTACACTACTTAGCTAGCAGTTTTTCTGCAGATCGGGGATCATTTTAATCTTAGCTTGGAACACTTGCTAACTTATGTCACAACTTGCGGCACTTGGTTTCTGTAGCATTGCTTTTATATAGCTATTCCATCCTAACCTGTATAAGAAAATTTATTTTGGGGTAAAACAATCCTGCAGCTTCTACCGTTCTCTGTACATTTACCTTTTTTTAGTGGTGGTTTTACAATATGCTGTGCTGTCTCTTGAACTTAAGTATCTATCAATGTTACTATGTTGCCTAGACTCCTATAGCTTCACACATTTCTTTCTCTAATCGGTTACACTGTGCAAGGTATTTGGTCTTAAATCTGGCTTCCTTCTCCAACTAAGTTTGTGGGGGGTTTTTTTGTTGTGGTGTTTTTTGTTTTTTTTGTTTTTTTTCTGGGCGGAGGGATTGGAAGAGAATTCCTCTTTCTTCCCTCCAATTTACATTAAATTAATCCCTCTTTCTCCCTCAGAGCTAGAGGAGTGGGGAGCCAGCCACTTTGGCAGGTGTGCCATGAGCTAAGCTCTGTATCCTTAAGTGCTGTTCAGGTCCCCTTCCCCCACCTGCTTCTCTGCCCTGGCTTCCAGTGTTCTCCCTGCTCCATCCACAGTCTGCCATGTGCCACATGGTTGCCTATGCCACCTGTGGCCAGTCTGTGGTACATATGCTACCACTGAGTTAGCATGCATATCATTCTGTTTAAATGTATGGCATCCACTAGGAAGCAAGTATCTTCTGACTCCTTTTTCTTTTGCATACTAAACTTTTTGTTCAGGATGTAGAATAGAAACTTCTGTTAGACTTAAATTCTGAACATGCATAAATGAACTAGGCCAGACCAATTTTTCCCTCAAAATCATCAGTGTCCCAGCATCATTATATTGATGGTATGCTCTCCCTTTTTAAAAGGTGAGACACTTGCACTGGGGGAATGCCTCTGGCAATGAGTAACTCAAACAGAACAATCATTCATTCAAGGAATTATCTCTGAACTGCTAGTGGCACAATTTTTAAAAGGCTCTGTGGAAAGGAACTACATCAAAATGGAATTGTAATCCAGTAAATCTACTTCCCAAACACTGATCTATCCACTTACTCTGAAGACTGAAGAGAAACCTTCACCAGCAAAAACAGCTTTGAGATTCTAGATGGCTTGTATCCTGTTCTTACAGTCTCAACAGAATTACTACTACAATATCCTTTTAGCATCTATATAATGCCAGTGAAACTGCACTTGTATAACTGAGGGCACAGTTAGGCCGGCAGAAACTTCGGGGTATGAATTAAAACCTGGGATCTATATTCCTTTTAGGTTGCCTCTTCTTGCAGACTAACTCGCCTGTCTGGTCTACAATAGGCAAAGTGATCTGGGGCATAGCACAGGCTGCATATGTGGAGGGCTTGGTGTGGGTGTACTGGATGCTAAAATGTCAGGTCATCTTGAGTTATGGTGCAGATGCCAGCCCTGACTCAGTGTCGGAGCACTGATTCTCAACCAGGGCCCTGCGAGATCCTTTTAAGGGTGTAATGCTATATACTAGCACAGTTGGGTGTGCAAACCACTAGGGCTGTGCGAAACGGCACCATTCTGTTTCACCTTGAGTTTCAAGGTTTGGATGGAACAGCGTTTTGTACTGAACTGTCACTTTGATTCGAAACAGCTGTTCTATGTTGCTTCGTCGAAACAGTAGGGATGTTTCAATGTTTTGCTAGATCGGGGCGGGGAGTCAGCCCACCTGGGCTGACTTCCCATCCCCAGCGCTATGGTTGAAACATTTCGACTAGCCTCGTTTTGAGGCTCTTTGGTTTTTGTTTCGATTTTGCTGTTTCTACCTCGAAATGAGTTGAAACAGTGTCAAAACAAAACGGCCAGCAAAATTTTTGCACGGCCCTATAAACCACTACTCGTGGTTCCCAAAAGAAACCTGAGACTTCAAGTGATCCATGTTGTCAACAACACTTCTGATGTGTTGAGAACACTTCTAAGTTCTTTGGGTCAGAAGAATTGCTCTACTAGCTGTCTGACTCTGCAAATGCCAGCTCTTATTCTTTCAAAGGGGTGCCTTGAGCCTAAAAATTGAGGACCATTGTGTTTGGAATATGGGCTAAAAACTTGCAGGTTACAGTGTGTGTGTGTGTGTGTGTGTGTGTGTGTGTGTGTGTGTGTGTGTGTGTGTGTGTGTGTGTGTGTGTGTGTGTGGGGGGGGGGTACAGTCCACCTCACAACGCAGTAATACTCAAATGAAGAGGGCGTTCTAAAACTTCAGAGCTCTACTTCAAGGTTCTCTGGCCAATATAAATTACCTGTGAGAGGGAGAAATGCAAAATCCCATGTGTTTTGTGGTGGGTTTATTTTTGGTTTTTTTTTGTGTGTGATGTGGTTTTTAAACGGCTATCTACAACTTGTATGGGTCCATCTCTTCATGTTGGCTTTCCTTTGTAGGCAATTGGGGTCCATGACTTTCACAGCAGAGAAGCAGTTTTTAGGGCACTGCTTGAATGGGATCCCTATTTGAAGTCACTAGTAAAACTCCCATTGACTGCAGATAGAAGCAGGCCAATGAGGTGTATGCGTGGCTGTCTTTAAGCAATTCTAGTACATCTTTATGGTGCTACTATTCTTTCTTGGACTACTTCCCTTGTGGGTTCAGAAGAGACTTGGCACTAATCGGTGTGTGTGGCTGTTGGGGAGGGCAGTGGTGGGGAGATGAGGGGGGGTGTGTGTGTGTGTGTGTGTGTGTGTGTGTGTGTGTGTGATCCTCTGCTCTAGGGGAATAACTGGTTGCCTACACTTGTCAGTCTCTTGCAGAGTTACTACTCTGCCTCCTAAATACTCTACAGGAATCCCTGCTTTATTGATATTGGCTGACAAACACAAAGTAGAAAGATCCTGAACTCTGTCCAGAAATTGATCTTTCACTTCACAGCCTTTGGGGAGAACTGTAAGATGTGTCCACATTCCTGAAGTGAAAGTACTGACATGGATGAGATCCAAGAACTTGCTCTGTGATGGAAACAAATGACCAACTGCATTGGCAGTGTCAAAGCTTCAACTATGCTTCTGGTGAAGCAACTCTTTGTTTTGAAAGATGCCACAAAGCACTGACAGTCTCTTACAAGAGAAACAGTTGAACATTAATAGTTTTATGGTGCTGTGCTCTATCTTGCTGGATGTTTAAAACATCTCTTCCATCACTTTTTTTTTTTTTTTTTTCCCTCCCAGAAATTTTGGCTTTCAGCTACTTTAAAGCTTATTCAGTTAAAATAAGAATTCCATATTGGAAACAAACAGCTTACCCTGACTTGATCCTCTAAACTTGGGTTAGTAACTTGCAACCCACAGGCTGGATACAGCCCTGGAAGCCTCTAGATCTGGCCTGTGGAGCTGGAGGTCTTTGCCTGTGCCTGCACTGGCTCCAGGCAGCAAGGAGCCAGAGCCTGGGAACTTCCAGCTGCACCCATGTCACTGCTACTACTTCCTGCTTTCCTACCTCTGGTCTGACATAATGGCTTCAGTCAGCAGCAAGAGGTCTTTCCCTGTGTCCATGTGCTCATGGGAGCTGTGCTTGTACCACCACTACTTCTAGCCTCCCCACTCCTCTGCTGTCACACAGGACTAGGTATCTATGAACTGCATCCATGCTGCTATCTCTCCCACTTCTCCCCTGCCACCACAGCCATGGTGTGGGTGCAACTTCCAGTTGGTGGGGAACTGTGCTAGCACCAGGTAGCTTCCAGCTGTTCCTGTGCTATGGTTGGGAGGGAGAGCAAAGAAGTGGCTGCAGTGCAGATGGGTTGCAGATACCTGGTTTGAACAGAGCTCCCCACTGACAAAGCAGTGGCCTACTGCATCTGGGGGTACGGGGCCTGGGAGAAGTGGTTGCTGTGGCACAGGTGCAACTTACAGCTGCCCAACTCTAGCATTGGTGTGAGGCGAGCTCCTTGCTGCTGACATGCTGCTAAAGCTGTCTGGCCTGCGTTGGACCAGAGCTGCGTTGTTTCAACCTGCAGCTTGTAGTCCCTACTCTGAAGAGAAAAAAGCTTGGAAAACCAGACAGCTCACTCTCTCTTCCTTTGGAGAAATCCTTGCCTTTTTTCCTTCCTGTTTAAATGAACTGACTTGGACTTGGCATAATTTTCAACACTTTCCCCCAGCCCTTCATACCTACAACCAGGCTGGTATGTAATCCTCAGGAACGCACAGGATTTATTAAAACTACTAGCAATCCTTTCTCTTACTTACTGCCCAGGTGCCAGCACTAGGGGATTGGAGTTGCCACATTCCCGGACTGCCACAGCCTTCCCCCTGCCCCCTTCCCTCCTTGACTCTGCATCCCAAAGAAGTGACTCTGGAGTATGCGAGTCCCCCTCCATCTGAATCCCTGAACTGGCTTAAGAATTCTCTTGTGTACTGCATTCCAGTCTAAATTTCTTGCGGCTCTGGTTGTTACTGGATGTAGTGCCTTAAGTTGTACATCCTGATGTGGTCTTGTATGAGCAAGAAGCTGTCTGTTATGCCCCATAGCCCTGTAGTAGTTTCCTATATTCTGTGGAGCTCTTCAAATTCAAGGAAAGTTTCAGAAAGCAAGTCGATAATCTGGGTCATCTTGTTTGATGACCCAGATTATTTACTCTTAACTTCTGTAAGAATAAGAGGACAACTCCTCCCTTTCTGCTTTCCAACATGTCCCATTTTGGGTCTGGTCCTATAAACAGTCAAGCATATTCTCATGTTATGGATTCAAAATGTCCTGACTCCTGTCTCCCTGCCTTCCCCTGCTTGCCTCCTTCCCTTTCCCCCACAATATGACTTTATTTTAATGAAGCAAAAAAAAAACAACAAAAAACAAAAAACTAATCTTCAACTGACTCAATGCCTAGCTGGGTACTTCTTGGCTCATAATGGGCCTTTATTAGTGTTTCAGATAATGTGATCCTGAAGATTCCTAGTAGCCCTGCAGCTTTCAACTTGGCAGTTCAGATCTGCTCTCTAAAAGGGACAGTTCTTCATATAGCATTAACTTGGACAAACTTTACTATCTCTACTTCCTGAGAGGTGTTGGAGAAACTGTTAGCCTTTCTTGGACTTGCTTGTTTACACCACTGTCCTACAAATGTGGGTATAGAAACCACTCTCCAACACTTAAATATAAAAATCCTGTTTCAGTTAACTTGGAGAATGGAGTCTGGCTCTCTTATTAACGGTTCCTAACTGAATTGTGTGCAACTGCTACATGTGCTATTCAAGATCTGAAACTATATATTGTGAAAAATAAATCTGATCTCTCATTTGGTTTTAATAAATTTTATTCCTTCAATAAAGACACTTGGTGCCTGCCTGGCTTTCCCTGTTGGATTGTGAGTCTCTCTTTTCCAGGACAAAAAAAAAATTTTTTTGCTGTTTTAACCATTGTGGAAAAACTCCCTCGTTCTTTAAATACTCAGCTGAACTGCAATCTAGTGGTTGGAAGGAATTTTTCCAGCATGAGTTTGAAATGTTCATAACTACAGTCTGCTTCTAGAAGCAGAAACTATATACTATTGTTTGTCACTTTTTTTTTTTTTTATGAGGACCCTTCCTGTGAGGACTCCTATTCTACTGTAGCATGAGCCCATCATCTTGGTGCTGCTTCTTTGTTTAAAACACCCTTGTGAGGTAGCATAGGGCAGGACTGGTACGGCTTTCTAGCTTTTTCACCTCTCTTGCCCTGATATATCTAGCCTAATAGTTAAATGCCAAACTTCAGCTGGATGGATGAAGGGCTTAGATTAGGTTGTGGAACATTAAGAAGTAATGTGTGGTGGCTTATGAAAACATCTGACATCGATGAGTAGTGCTGTAAGAGCTGAGCAATGGGTGGAAATAGGTGTTCTGGGCTGCGATGCAGAGGATCTCAGAGGCAGAAAGATGTAGTCAAGGATGGGTGAGGGTAAGGAAGGAAAAAGTAGTATTGGCAACACTAGTGATGACAGACTAAAGACTTCTTCATAGGCAAACTGCAATCCTTCAAAAGCTCCTCTTCATCACCACCACTGCCTTCCTCCCCCTTTGCCCTCATTCTAACGCATGCCTTGCTGAAATGTAAAGTAGCTGCTATTGAGGGTTGGAAAAGTGGTGATTTCCATCAGATCTCCAATAATCCTAGTGGTTATCATCTGCTGCCATTGGGGTGGCCTGTTCCCAGAGTGAGGGCAGAATTTAGCCACTTCTGATTTGCCATGAGTGTGGCTTAATGAGCCAGAACTTTCATTCAGAATAATGTTGCCTTGACAAATAACTCATGTAAACAATTCCATGCTCTCTAAATAGGGCAGGGAGAGTGGGGAAGGGAACCTGGCATACTCATCTTTTTGGTATTGTTAACCAGTGTGATGCTTGTGTAGTAATTAAACAGTTGTCTGTTACCTTCCAAATTCTACAAAGAACCAAAAAGCATTTGCCTGAATTGGCATGTGGATTGTAGGGGTTACTCCAATTCTCACTTAAAAATAGAAAAGCCAGCAATAATCCTGTGACCACTAAACTACTTTCTTCCATGTATCTAAAAGGAGAAGAAGTGATCTCTGTGGGTTGTTCTGGCAGAATGTACTCTTTGTGGCTCCTTTCCACTTAAGTCAATAGCAGTATCTTAATGAATCTGTCATTTAGAACTGGGATGGAAGCCACTAACTTGGCTATATGCCTGCTTCTCTGGAAGCAATAAGCAAGGGTGAGGCTCTTTTGTGGGGAGAGGGCTTTTGGCATAACTCTCTAAACAAGTGTGTAGTGTGACTTCTTCAGGACTGCTTCTTGGATACCCGTACCGAAGTTCTCCAAACTTTAACACATGCAATACCAAGAGAACTAAAATATGAGAGACTTGAAGAGGGAATCTTAAGCTCCTGCTAATGTATGTACTACTGTGCTCCATACAAGGTGCATCTACATGTGCATTTTACTGAAGAGTAGCTTTTTTAGCTCTGCAGTAAAACATCAGTCTACATGTGGTATTGGGATACACTAAATTAGGATATACAGTACTGTCCTACAGTGGAGTACTTTACTGCACCTGACACATGTAGATGGTGACCTGGGGCATAAATTGTGCCTGGCCAGTCAGGGGGGCCTGCTTTACCCAGTCTCAAACTGCTACTATCCTGGATGCACATGTAGATGCTGCACCCAGGAGCAGTGGACTCCGGCTCAAACTGCTCTGGAGTTTATTGCATTGCTTTAATAGAAAGCAAGCTGGGGTTGGGGGAGGAGTGGGTAGAGTGTCAGCTCATCTCTGAATAGAAAAGGCACTTGCATCTGATTTTTAGATCAACCCTCTGTTGGGGATGTCATGTGCCTATTGCAAACACGTATCTGGATCACCAAAGGAAGCTAAAGAAATTACGTGTGTGCACGCAGTGTGCAGATGGGACTAAAGCTGCTGCTTGCTTGACTCCTCGCCAGCTGTCATTAGTGTTGTACCATGGCTACTTGCACTTAATAGACATAGGGGTTTGTTTGTTATTCCCAGTCTTTCAGACTGCTAAGCCTTTCTACAACCATTGCACATTGCATTCTTTAATGGAAGAGCCAGAAGTCTTGTGAAGTGACAAAGCTTTTATTAACCAGCAGCATGATGGAGTTGGGTCTTCTCAACAGTAACAAATGCTGCCATTTGAACTTGCTGAGCCTTGTTCACTTTATTTATTTATTTTTTTCTTGCCTTCATATATATTTTGGACTGTATAATTGGAATACATCAGATTATACAATGAGGGCGGTCCTCACAGGGTTTGCACCCCCCCCCCCAAGGGTGAACAGGAGGGGTAGCATACCTTCTTACTTTTGTGGTAATGTCCTCCTTTTCTCATGCAGGTGTTGGTGACATCCAGGTTGTCCCCTCTTTCTTCCTGCTCCTGCAGACTGACAAGGCCTATAATGATCTACTTTCAGTGCTCTGGCCTGTTTGTGGCCCCCATCTAGTTTGGGAAAGGCATAGCTTCAGGGAGGGGTGCACTTAAGGCCCCAGACTATTTCCTTTTGACTCCTTGTTCTGTAGCTGTGCACTGAGAATACCAATACCAGCTAGGATAACCTTGGATTTGGATCTTGCCATCCTTGGAAGCCCCACTGCTTTTGCAAAAGCTGTTGCTTTCTGCCTTTGTACAACCAAAATGGGGCTATAGATTGGTTTAAGCTCTAGATCTTGGATCTACTGCTTCTGTAATAGCACTCTGACTTTGAGTATGGGCCAACACTTCCGTGTTTGTCTCTCTTTGTCTTTATATATAGACTTTTTTTTTTTTATATGACTGGGCAGAAACGGTGACTTCCTCTTTCTTTTAGGCTTTCTAGAACACTTGCTAGTTGTGATGTTTTAAAGGGGGGGGGGAAATACTAGGCCTCCATGATAGTACAGAAGAGGGCTGAATATTTGTTCCTATAGCTTGGCATCCTGTGGCAGAAAGCAAGGCAGCACCTATAAGAGACTAACTTGTTCAGAGAGGCATAAGCTCTCTTAACCTACAAAAGCCCGTGCCCCTCAGACTAAGGTCTGCATAACTTGTTCAATCTCGTGCAAAGGATCTAAATAATGGGACAAACAAGATGGACTTCATGTTTCATTGTTATACAAGCTCTGCTTATGCTCTATACTTTTTTTTTTCTTTCTTTCTTTTTCTTTTTCTTCCCCGCCCCAAGTTGCTCCCAGACTCTAACCCTGCATAGTGCAGCCTCTAACTCTACTATGTGCCAGTTCCTGGCACATAATGAAGCTTTGCTCTCACCTGGCTGCTAGACCCTGTTGCCAGAACAAGGTTACTACAATATTATTCCAAGTCTTTTTAAACACAAACTTGGATTTAAAACCTTACCTTGACAAATGGTCAAAGTACTAGAGAATGCTAATATAATCTGAACTACATTTAGTTTCAAGCTGCTGCTTCATAAAGCAAAATGTGTTAAGAATGGGTACCACTGATCTGGCATCTAAACATAGAGAAGAAACAGGGTGGTGTCCAGATACTATTATGTATGGATCTCTTTAACCTGCTGTGGCACTTGACACCTCTGACCTGACCTCCCTTGGAGTTTGTCTTGCAGTGTGAACAGAGCCACACTGGGTCCCTGAGAACATGTGGCTGATCATGAAGCTAAGGCTGCTGCTTGATCCAAGGACACCCCCACCCCCTTTACTAATCTAATGGTAGATCATCACAGGAGGATGGAAACTGAAGATTACCCTGGAAAAGTTTGTTGGGAAAACCTCAAACAATGTTGTTCAAATGCTCAAACATGGATCTTTCATGTACTGTGATAGTTGAAGAGAATTCTTGCCATCTTGTGACAATTCAATTAGGCCATGAAGAATGTGGAAACTGAAATAAACCCCCAGTAGAGAATGTTTGTTTGTAGAGTAAGGGCATGCTCTTGGTTTGAGAGAGAGATGCATGTACTTAGTCGCATCCCACAATCGGCTGCTGCTCGTAGGAAGAGCCAGTGTTCACAAAGAATGCTAACATGTCTCTTGGGATGACTCTGAACTCTTAAACCAAGCAATAGTACAATGTGTGAGTGGTGAGCAGAGGAACTTTAATAAGGCTAACAACAATCTCTTGGCTATGTGCTGCAGTTGTGGGCAGGGAGCCTGTGATGGAGAGCAGCTAAAATGTCCTGGGGCCCCAAACTGGCACACAATCTAGTCATGCAATACAGAACTAATCTTTTGGTTACTGTGTGCCTCTTGTGTTTTGAAATAGGGAGAGCATTCTCTGGGTTGCTCTGAACCTAGAAAGCAGTAGTCCTTCTTTTAAGAAGTTTAACCTGAGGGCATGATCTGTATTCTTCTCTAGGAGCAGTTCCACTAAAAGCAGTGGGATGACTTGTCCTAGCAGGATATTTCTGTGCGGGCCGGGAGCGACCCGAGCCCTTTTCCGTGCTGCACGCGGGCTGTGGCCAGCAGCCCGGGCACGCCGGGTCGGAGAGGGAAGGCCGTCGAGCTGGAATTAGGCACAAACGCTTAGCAGTAGTTTAAAAGATTGTTTACTTACACTGAGATGGCAGTGGTGCAGGCTGGAAAACTTGCTTGAGTTGCGTTTACAGACAGACAGCACAGACGGTCTCGTGGAGGTTGCTAGGCTCCGCGGAACAGAGCTCCGGATGCTCTGGGTGAACGAGCCACCAAAATCAGAATCGTAGGTACATCTTATAAAAGTTGTGCTCGAAGACGGGAAGAGGTGGGCGGTGGATCAGGCGGCCACACTCCTCTGAATCTCACGCAGGGTTTCTATTACCCTGCCGTGTATCCAGAGTCCCCACGAGATGGATGTGGAGTCCTCTTCGGCTTGGGCGGAAACCGCTCAAGCCTCTTATACGGCTAACAGGCCAATCGCTAGCTGCCACGTGGGAATAATTTAAAACTAGCCAATAGCGGGGAATGAATTTGCATACTGGTGGCGGGAACTCTTGCACCGTGCTTTCCTCTCGCAACATGAACAATGCACTCTGCAAAAGAAGCTGCAGAAAAGGCGGGGCACTCGTCCCTGCACCGGGGTTTTCCTCTGCAACAGGAAACTCTCCCGTGCAATGAAGCTGCAACTTGGCGGGGATAATTCTGGTGCCGAAGCGCACACAAAATCATGCCTTTGGGTCATGACAATTTCTAGAGTGCAAACTGCAGGGGCCTGCACATCTAGTAACTCCAAGTAGCATAGTATTCCTTAGAGCTATGACAACCCAATACATTGGGTACAAGCAAACCTACTTCCATCCACTTCTTGGATGAGGGCTGCTGCTCTAATCCAGAGCATGCATTGGCTGTTGGGACTTAATTTTTGCTACAGAACCAGACAGGTGTTACAAATTAGCTAAACAATTCTTCCTCATTCGAGGTCCAACTTGAGACAAATTGGATTGATATAGCTATACTTGTATCTCTACAGAATCTGCAGATGTAAATTGTTATGATGCAACTGTTACATCTGCAGTCCTATGAAATTGATACAGCTGTTTTTAAATCTACTGCCTCCATAGCCAAGCATAGTAAGCACTTCACCACTACTATGGCTTACCAAGTAGAGCTTGCGACAGTTGCAGTCCCCCACCATCCCTTTCCTCCTCTCCTTGCTGCTTGCCTGCCTAGAATTTTTATTTCTGCTGTAACTTGACCTAGAAGGGAAACTTGGCATCACATAAGGCTGCTCAGGGAAAAACCCTTCTTAGGAGTAACTTCTGTGGCGGTGATTGTAGCCTCACCTTACCATAAGGGAAAGATTTAAAGCAATAGAGCAAAAAAATTGCTTGAGAGAAATGGTTACAGCTAGGCAAACCTTTTATTTCCAGTGGCTATCTGGGCTGTACACTTCTAAGTGAATTGATCTAATGAAGATAGCTGGGCTTGGTTTTAAGGAGCATTATGGCTCAATGCATGATCATGCTTGTCTTACTGTACATGTGGCATACCAGTTCCCATCTGTTTCACTGAGAAAGCAACTTGGCTGCAGAAAGCAGCCTTCTTTCCTCTGCTGTCCAAGACTAGGGGAATATAATCTCTAGCATTTTTGTTCTTGGTTTTGAAGGGTGTGGCTTTCCCCCCCCCCCAATATTCTCTGGGTTATCAGCCATAGTTTTCACATCTCATGGAAGAAATGGATTTGTTCCCTCTTTCCATCCCCCAACATATGTACGCATGTCCAGATTTAATTTTTATCCAGCTACTCCCCTAACTTTTTTTTTTTTTTTAGGGTTGGGTTTTTTGTTTTGTTTGTTTTGTTTTTGTTGTTGGCCGCCTTGCCCTCCACACTTTAGGGTAGTGATTCATAACCAGGGTGCCTTGATCCTTTCAAGGGTGGTGGCCGTTGCACAGTGCCCTGCATTGTTAGGTTTGCAAAAATGGTTCACAAGATAAACCCAGAGACTTCAAATGGAAATACATAGTGTTTAAAAATATTTTGAACTGCTGTGGTCTCTGAGACCTGAGTATTAAAAGAAAAAAGTTTGAGAACCATTCCTCTAGTTAAATGGGGCTATATGCAAGGTAACTTAGAACTGAAGACTGGATTCTTCAACTGAACCCTGTACAGACCTCATCCAATTTTAGCATTGCCACCCTGATTGTACACGGGCAGTCTTTCTGGAGTGCTAGAAGCCTAAATGTTGGTAATACATAATTTGTCTGTTCATGCATAAACAAAGTGATGCTGGAGCACTTCAGGATTTCTTGACTCATTTCTCCTTCCTGACTAACTTCTGCTTTGGCTGCAATTTTTGTGCAGTAGCATGATATTGTGGTTTTTTTTCATGTGAAATGCACTTTTTTTTTTTTCTTTTCCCATTTGTTCCAGCTCTAATGGATCACTTATTCAGTGTTCCTCTATTGAGCTAGGGTAACTTAAAGGGCAGATGAAATGGTAGGAAGAACTTCCTCCTGACTCATGGAACATTGGTGGCACACTCTCCCATATAAAATGCATCTCTGTAGCACATTGAACTCCTTACACACTTTATTTTTTTTCTCTTGTACCCCCCCCCCCCAAAATAGCATAGGGGGGCCTTTTGGCAGAACTACCTGATCCTGGTACAGGGGAGCAGAGTAATCACAGGGCCTGCCTAATTAAATGTAAATGCTTACATTTGACCTATGGGGGTGGGGTGAGGGGGCATGTTGAGGTGCAGGATTTGGCCACTGCTGTTTGAAGCTGCTAAGTCTCTTAAAACAATGCTGTGCACTAAAGTGAGGATTTAATAATGTAAACCAGGGACTGTTTTGGCTGATAACTTTGTGTTTAGGAATTCAAGTTCACAATAATGCTGTAAAAGTTTCTTATTTTGGGGGCTGTTCCCATCTATAAGATGGTTAGAGAGTTCTAAAGTGGGTTTTTCCTTTTGCTAACCCAGAGGATACCAAAGGTGATGGGATGGCAAGGAATTTGCTCATCTAGGATGCCTGTTGGGTATAGTCTAATGACATCTTGTTGAATACTTGCTGCTGCCACCTGAAGCAACACTAGCAATGGTCTTCTACCCAGGAGGTGGATGATCGCTGCTTGTGAAATAGAAGGTGGGGTCCACTGACTAAATACAGCTGCCCCACCCTGTAGTTCTTGCAGAACATTGCTTCAGTCACAAGCACTGCCCTGCACATGTTAACTTGGTGCCCAGTCTTGGTTTCCTCAGTCACCACTTGAGATGAGGATCACTGACAGCAACCTACTGTGGGCCAGTTAGTTTTTGATATTGTAGCACTCACTGTTGTATCCAGGTAACACTAAAAGTTGCAAGGCTTTTGGGAACACTTTGAAAGGCCTTTTTTCAGAAAGGTGGGTGTGGATGGGTCTCTAAAATGTCCCTTTGTATTCTCTGGCTTCATACAGGAACACTATTGCCTCTTTACTGATAGTGTCAGTAAAGCGCAGCTTGTTATAGCTACATCCTGGAGGTTGGGTGTTTTGTGAGGATGTTGGATCTAATTATGGTACTCTAAAACAAGCAATTAGTGTTTCCTCTAGTGTTACTAGAAAGCAATCTCTCTTTTTTTAATATGGGCATCCCAAATGCAAGTGTTCTTGGCCTCCTACAGCATAGTGATGACTGGGCTGAACTCCTTCCTTTATTTGTTCCCACCCTGCTAACCCTGTTTCTTGGAGTCGCTAGTTTTTTGTTTTGCCGTCATTTCTAACAATCTATACATGTGGTGTGATCTATGAAGGAACAGTTACTTGAACCCTCACTTTATTGGTACTGTACCTGGTGAATAGCTATTGCTGTATGCTAGCATCAAACGTGCTGATTCTCAGTCTCTCCTCCTGTTTTGGTGGGGGGGGGGCGGTTATGACTTCCTATGCTGAAGGAAGGCAGGGGAAGAAAAGTTGGTGCTGGTGATGGGGTGAGGGAAGGGAGAAGAGCTGATAAGGTACAAGGAAACCTAGCATATGCATGTGGAGGCTTTTTTGGAAGCCATAGTGCTGGCTGAGGCCCATCTGTCAGTCTCTATTGAAGCTGACCCCCACCCCCAAAAAAAAAAAAAAAAAAAAAATGCTTTCAAGAGCAGTAAAAGCTTGTCAGACTTGAGTAGCAAGTCTGCCACTGACCACAGCACTGAGTCTTACAAAGAACTATCAAACAGCATAGCCTTTTCAGGGAAAAGGAAAGGGGGTTCATGCTCTAGCTGGGTTTTTTTGTTTTTGTTTTTTTTTCTCCTTGGGTAGAAATGGACAAACTGAAGGAGATATGAACCAGGGCATTGTGAATATAATCCTTTTCCTGATTTCATCAAAGTTCTGGTATTTTTACATCAAAGATGCTTCTTTCTTTTTACTGGTATCCCCCCCGCCCCCCCCATTGCAAATCCTCAAACACTTTAAGATGAAAGTCAAACTTGTTAACCATAAAGTGAAAAGTAGTAGCTGGTGAAAAATACTCATGATTAAAGGTTACTAGAACAGGACCAGTAATATCTTACTACTTTTGTAGTTGGGTTTTCTTTGATATTTATTAAAAGTAGTAGGTCAAACAGATGGCTAGAAGGATGCTGTTCTGTTTGGTTTGTTTTAGTTCAGTGAACAGAAGTATATCTTCTTTCCATCCCTCCCTGTGCATCCTGTAGAATGGATTAGAAGTGGGACAAAGGAACATGAGACCAACCTCTGAAAACCTAAAGCTTCAAAATTCATCCCCAACTCTTGTGTTTTTTTTGGTTATCCAAGTGTGTGCCAGGTTGCTGAAGGCTTGTCTTGATTCCTGTGTACAGGTTTTTTTAACATGGAAAAAGTTGATAGTGCATGTAAGGCATGACTTTTCAAATAGACAAAACTGCTAGTGGTTGATGGTTAGGAAAGGTCAATCTTGGAAACGAGCAATTTTCTCTTTGGCAAGTGTACTTCCAAATACTGAAGTAGTTTGCCTAATATGATGTAGTAAGCATGACATTGCTTGGAAAGATTTCTTATCATGTCTTGGACTACAAAACAAAACCCCCGACCCAGAATCGGAAATCCAAGAATAGTAGGTGCCATTCCTGACAAGTAGCCCTCTTTCTTAGGAGAACTCCCCTTCTTTGAACAGGTAGTTCAGCAGTGAGCAAACCTGCAGTGACCTTCCATTATCGGATTTCACTTGGCGACAAGGTAGCTGAAGACCAAAATTTTATCTTTTACTTACTGAAGCTGGGTACAACTTGGATGCAGGCTAGAACATGGTCTGGAGACTGCTATAGTGATACAGGGTAAGCTGCCTTTGACTACAGAAGGAATACTGTCGGTGTCAGATCCTGGAAGGAGAAGGGATAGACTAAGAAGGCAGGGACCCAGGATCATATGGTAATATATGGTTTTGGCTTATCACTCCTAGAGAGGCAGCTAACTAATGATTTAAGTGGGGGGGTGGGAGGGGAGGGGGAAGCAAAACTGGACCCTTTCCTTGATCCTTTTGAGTACAAGGCATGGGAGGGGTTGCATAGGGAACAGCTTTTCCCCTGGTCCTTTTCAGGACCTTCTTGTAGCAAGGTGAACTGGTAAGACTGTGATACCAGTTATTGGCACTTCAGTCAAATGCTGCACAGATTTGAGGTATACTTTTTACTATACAGTAGTACAGCTATGCCACTACCCACAGTATGTCCAAGTTGGCAGCTGAGGGTTTAACAGGGTTGTTGCTGGTAAGTTCTTCTGCTTATTAATCTGCAATCTCTTCTTATTGAAAGTCCATGCACACCAACTAGTGCTCCTAAAACTAGGGGCCGAGTTTATTTTGGATTACTTTCCAAGGCTGATGTATGAAAGGAAGGATTAATGAGCAAAGCTTTCTACTACTCGGTTTAAGACTTCTTAGCCCATTCTGGCAGGTGATGACCTGGTCTCTCTTCCAGCCTTGTTTACCTCCTGGTGAAACAGGGTGTCTTTTTTTTTTTTTTTTTTTTTTTTTTTTATTTTTTCCCAGGGGCGGGGGGGGGGGGGGGGGGTTTTTTTTTTTTTTTTTTTTTTTTTTATGTACATGTTCCCAGAGGCAGGGGTGGAGGAGAGGGTACTTTTTTAATTACAGCAACTCTCAGAGCTGCTGTAATTGAAGTGCCTAGATGGTCACATGTATCAGCATTCCTCCACTGAGAAGGACTGCCTCCACTGCCATTTTTAACTAAAGCTTGGATGAGCTTTAGTTAAAGCACCCCTGCACCACTTTTCAGAACAGAGATGCTGATGCACATGACACAAGTCTGGGGCGTGGTAATTTACCATGCTCCAGGCAACTCAGTCAATTGAGTCTGCTCTGAGGCATTACAATTACAGTGCGTCGGAGCAGCCTCAGTGTATGCATATAGGTGCCCATGGTGTAGTTGAACAAAACCAGCAGTTTCTTCAGTGCAGAATGTGTTGGTGCATCTCTTCAGCAATGCAGGTTGAAACAATGTCAGACCTGTTGTCAAAATGCAGAGTGGATAGCATATATAGAACTTTAAGTCAAGGGTTGAATGGCATGATGCTTTTATTTTCAGGGCACTTCTTAAGGTCCTGGATAGTAAATGACCTAAAAGTCGGGAAGAACACTATTTTAAACTCTGCTAGTCTCCATTTTACTTAACCTGTTCTTCTTCTTCCTCCATGCTCCTGTATGGTTATCAATGATAAATCTTGTCCATTGGGCTTTACTTCTCTGGGGTTGTAACAAACTCCACTTACTTGTGGACTAAGGACCAAAGTATACCTTGCTTCCTTTCACTCCAGGTTCAGGGCATACTAGTCTGCCTTCTCTAACACTATTCCTAATGTAAAAGGGATGGGGGGAGTACTCATATGTTGCTCACTTGGGAAGAGGGAGGGCATAGATGCATGACAGATGTTAGTTACTTCTAAGCTACTACAAGATGGTCATATTCTGAGCTTCCTGTAGAGGTGCTTGGTGGGAAATTTGGAAGGACCAGTTCCAAGTGGGGAAAATTCCCATTGCCCATTCTGCTTCTTGCTGTCAAATAGTGATGCCTCCAAAGGTCAATGGTCTTCTCTAAATGGGCTCCTTTTACTATTCAAGTAAGTACATGGGATCTTCCACCGTAGGGGTTTTGCTGGAAACTCTTTGGTTTCTCAAACCTTGCTCCTGGTACTTGGGTTCACTGAAGCTTTCAACTGGTTTCCTACATCTGGTAGGCTTGTAGCAGTGTGCATCTGCATGTAACTTTTGTTTTGTTTTTGTTTTTTTTAAGTGAGCAATATTTTTAAAGCCCATATATGGTGTTTAAGGCTTCCTGGTGTTCTCTCCACTGCTCACTTCTTCCCTTTCTCTCTTCCCCTCCCCCCCAGCTATTTCTCTTCTAGAGCTGGTAAAAGTGAATGACCTTTTAATTTGGGGGGGATAAAGGCAAATAAGTCTTGTATCCTGCTTCCTTGTGAGGACAAAAATAATACTACTAAATTTTAAATACAAAAATAACTGTAAGATGTGCCTGAAATTGGTATCTATCAGCGGTGGAAAACATTGAATGCATTCAGTCCACTTGGCCTTAAGTAGGAAACACAATGTGAATATTACTGTAATAGGAATTGCATCACTTCTTCATGGAGGAGAGAATCCCCTAGATATGGGAGACTGCTGACTACTTGAAGCTAGCAGATCCTTGCTACTATTACAAGCTTTTTTCCTCCTGTTACAGCATTATAGCAACTCTGCTGTTTTGGAGGCCCTTGCATAAATTGCCTTAAACACCTTCAAGGGTAAAGAGCACAGTTGTAAAGCTTCCTCAAGTTACAGCAGGTGAAGCCCTTTTTTTTTTTTTTTTTTTATTAGAAGGGCTTAGTTTGAGCCTCCCCTCCTACAAGAAAGTCATCTAGTTACTAACAAAATTTGTGACAGTTGGGGCCCTGTCCTGGATGTTGAGGAATCACTTCTTGATTTGTGCATTTTAAGGCACAATCTAATGTACTTTAATAAATATAGACACAAGTCACACTTCAAACATCCTCATCTTTCTAAAGTTTTCATTCAAAGCAGCAAATTTGGGGTGATTTTTTTTTTTTTCTTGATCTTTATTTTGTTAAGTATAGAGGTGGACTGATGAAGGCTCTTTTTTCCTTTCCTTTAAAGCAGCCATATTGGCCACTATTGATCTGATGGCTCATGCAGCCTGGCAGCTTGGAGATCAGCATCTGGGGCAGGTCAAAGCTCCCATGGTAAGGGAGGGAGGCAGGTGCTGCCCAGCTAGGGCAAAGTGGGGTGGCCCATCTCCCAGCTGTTGTACGCATTCTCTGGGGAGGCATGTGCCCCCCAGATTCGAGCATGGGGCAAGGGTGGGCTGCCTGCTGAGGGTCCAGGGCTGCACCAGCCTCTTCCTGACGGGAAGGGGGGGGGGCTATGGGGTGACTGGCAAATTTTGGGTGGCTGTAGCAGCCTTGCAGTGCTGCTGCCTGCCCCAAGTGCAGCCCTAGCCCAGCACTTTCCCTTGGAAGAGGCCAGTGCAGTCCCTTGCCCCAAGCCTGCAGCAGGCAGCCCTCCCTTGTGTCCCATGCACAAATCCAGGGGTCATGCTTCCCCTGGAGGTGCACACAATGGTGGAGAGCTGCTCCTGGACAAGCTGCCCATGGCTCCTGCCCTGCCCCACCCCAGCTAGGCAGTGCGTGCCCCAGCCCCACTCCTTACCATGGGGTGTGGGGGGCCTCAAATTTCCCGCTCCCTGCCCCCAACTTACTGGCCAGATGCTGCCGGGCTGCATGCATGCAACATTTCTTGGTGACACTATCGGCTATACTGGCCAAAAAAAATGCTGATTACTGACATCAGTAATTCCTTTTATCGGTGCTGATCCAATATAGATGCACGTACTTTGGTGCACCAATGGGAGTAGATGCTGCTAATAGAAACAGATTAAATTGTGTGTTCCTAATACTGTAGCTCCTAAAATGAGCTGCCTTCTAGGCCCCAGTCCACTAGTATCTCAGTTAAGCTCTAGATATTGCAGTGATCCAAACACTTTCTGACATTTCTACCAGGCAGGGATAGATGTTACAGCCAAGTGCAAGGGGTGTATCTAGGATAAACATCATACAACAGCTTTAGCCATTTCTTTCTTGCAGCCATATCTTTATTTCTGGCCTAAAATAAGGATTTAATTATGGTTATGATGATGAACCTTCAGTAGAGGTAAATTACTTGCTAATCAGTGTCACACTACTGCTTAGTCAAGACCCCCAAACAAAAGATTGTCTCGTGTATCTGCCACAGTGCTCTTTGGTTTGGAAATCATTGTATTCAAATAGCTTTTTCTGATTCGGTCCAGGTTTTTTTACTCTGTTCCAAAAGTGATGGGTCTGAGAGAAGGACTAAATCTTTTCTTCTTGCTTATTTTAAATAGCCTTCAGATGCTCATCCTTCAGGAAGTACCTCCATCTCTTGAATGCTTTTGTTTATTGTAAAGGAGACTACTATAGGGAATTGGCTTCATTTGCCAGTCCTGATGCAGGTTTAATCCATTAGAGCGGTGTGGTTTGGGTTTTTTTGTTTTGTTTTTGTGTTTTGCCTTAAATGGGATGTGTACTCAGTGGCTTCCTCATCCAGCAAGTCCAACCTGACAATTACCTCTAGTTAAGCTTGACGGGCAACTTTTTTTAATTTTAGCTTGGTTGGGTTGTGCCCTTCCCCAGCCTCTTTCCCCAAGTACAGACATTAGGGGGCGGTTAAATTTGATTCAGAAAGACTGACTGCCCAATATTGGCTAAATCAGGATGGGGGTGGGGGGCCTGCCAGGGAGGAGGTGTCTGTGTCTCCCTTCCTCCCCCCAACTTGCTCTACTTCAGCAGTGGTAAAGGCTGATAAAAGCAGCTGCACCCAGAGCAGGCTTGTGGGATGATAGGTGGCTGGTTGGGGGGAGCAAGGGGATGGGGGGGGGGAAAAGAGCAGGCTGGGGCCAATGGCTAGGTTTTTTTTTTTTTTGTTTTGTTTTTTTCCCCCCTCTGGATCACTATGCAAGGCAAGTGCACATGCACTAGTTTGACCTAGTCAAATAAACCTGGATCCATATAGTACCAGAAGCTTATCTTAAACCAGGTTCTGCAATTTTTAGAATGGTTTGTGTGCACGGAACTTCTGTTTAGTTACAGGTTTAGACTGAATCTGGAAGTGGAAGGTAAGTACTGGGATGTGTTAAGTTGTTTCTTGTTTTCTTTGGGGGTTGTTTTGAAATAAGGTAGCCATTTTTAACCCAATTTAACTTCCCCAAATGTCTGTACTTAACTCCTTGAATTTGTTTGGTTTGGTTTGGTAATTTAACACCTGCAAGAACACCCATATTTTTGACTCTTCAATTCAGTTCTTGCGTTCTGCTGTGAAGCAGCACAATAGAAATTGGCATGCCAGTTCTCCTTCACTCAAACCTTGTTCTTGTCAGTCTGTACAGGAAGACTTTTTTTGGCAGGTAGTACAGTATTGAACGTTACAATACTGGACCAAAGCCAGGCTTTAGCCAGTTATTACTCAACTTCCATGTAGCTCTTATTTGATCTGGTAAGCTTGCGTGTGTTCTCTTTTATATGCTTCCTCCACTCCACTCCAGCAGACCTTGATTAAATATTTGAGTGCTTGCATTCATTCTTGCTCCTCCACTAAAGTAATTGGAAATACCCCAGTTTGGCAAGGGCCATGTTTATGGGAATGCTTAGTACAACTAATGTTTGAAGTGATGTTGATCCTGTGATGGTTCAGGAGAGATGTGAAGGACAAGAATTCTTGTGGATGACTTATCATTATACCATTCATGCATTTGATCCGGTAAGGCATAGGCAAGTTTTCAGGTGGAAGGATATTGTGATACCTGAAAGCTTGTCTGTCTATACCAACCATATGGTGGTGGTGGTTGTTGCTGTTATAACAATAACATCTTCTGGAGATGTTATGGTTGTGGATAGACTTGTTGAAGAAACTACCAGTGATGGGGAAACCAGTTTAGGAAGGGGATTTCTGCAAAGGCAGGTACAAACGTGTATTTAATGTTTAACTTTTTTTTTTTGTATTGGGAGACTTTCATACTCATTGGGGTCTTGCTTTTTTGCCTTCCAGGATCTCAGTCTGCCCAATGGCACACCTGTAGACACTTCTAGCCCAGCCTCCTCATCCTCACTTCTCAACAGATTGCAGTTGGATGATGACCTAGATGGGGAAACTAGAGACCTTTTTGTCACAGTTGATGATCCTAAAAAACATGTCTGCACGATGGAGACCTACATCACATACAGGGTTACTACAAAGGTATCTCCTTTTCTTTCCCAGTGCTATTTAAATGTTTTGGCAAGAAATTTCTCTTTCAGGCTTTCCTGACTTGCATGCTTTCTAGGATTCTCTTAACTTCTAGTCCAGTAGTGACAATTTTAATGCTTTTTTTTTAAACTTGTTACATTGAGGAGGTATTTTAAATGATTCTGTAGAGAACAAATCACTTTGAATATTAAAATTACAGAAAGCTTGTTAATGTTTTGGCTTAAATACTTTTATCTCTAATGGCTTTCTGAAACTCATTGGTATACTCTCCCTGAATTGTTATATTCATTTGTCTAACTTCTTTTCCCTTTTTAAAAGAAAATATATTGTCTCAATACATAGCGTGACCTGAATTGTGTATGAAAATGTTTTAAAAACTTGTAGTTCAACTTGCTTCTCTCCTAAATAATAAGAAAAATGCTTCTGTATTACTGCCATCACCTGTCACTTGTGTGTTGACTCTCTTGTACCTGGATGAGCCTTGTGACAAACTGCCATATTTACTTGCATATGAGATGAAGTGCTTTCTCCCCCCCCCCCTTCTCCCTTGAAGCCATATGGGGTGGCAGGGAGAAACTTCATTTCGGATTCAAGTACAGTTTGGGGAAGGTAGCTGCTGCAGCTCAGACTCTAGCCCTCACCTGGGGGAGATTGGGCGGGGACAGGTGCTGTGGACCTATCCCTGGCTTGGGGTCAGCTGCTGGGTATCCCGTGTTCTGGGCTGGAGCCAGAATTGCTGTAGGGGAAAGATAGTGACTGGAGGGCAAGGCTGCAGTGGGGAGAAGCAGGCTGCTCTGCCTGTTTTCAGCGTTGCTTGTCCAATGCTGTCGCTCTGCTAATTGCAGTTTGGGGGTGGGGGAGGAAGCAAATTTTTTTTAGACTACCTTTGCAATAATTAGGCTATACATGGGTGGGGAGGGAGAAGAAATATAAGTTTATAATATATTCTATACATAAAAACAAATTACTGGGGCAGGGAGCTCTTAAACAAATCCAAGACTACATATGTTCTAAGTATAGGATCTTCTCCTGAATTCCTTCTCGCAGCTTATTCTTTCCAGATGACTTTTTTTTTTTCTTTCTTTAGCCTCTTGTTCTAAATATATAATTTTGGACTCTGGCACACCCACACAACACTCTGGTATGGAGTTTTTAAATGGTTACTGTTTAAAGTGTGGCCCAGGAATGCAAGTGCCTGCCAAAGTGAGGTATACAGTGGAGTTCTCACTAAATGTCTTGTAGCGCAAACTCGACTTTTTTAAAAGTTACACTAATGGGAGCAGTGATCCAAGACGTCCATTGTATGTACAAACAAAACTTCCTCTTTTCTCATTAGAACAATTGGTGAGCAAACTCCTTGGGTGGAATTTCTCTTCTTTTCAAAAATTTGCATTGGTTACCTAGGCCAGGAAAGTAGGCCTGTGCGAAGTAGCCAATATTTGATTTGGATTTGGCTGATTTGGGGGACGGTGATCCAAATTGATTCGGCTGAATCTGATTCAAAAGATACGGTGCTGATTCAGTGATTTGGCCATAGACTATAATGGGGAATCGCTAAAATACCTACACCTCTTGTCTCTTTTGCAGAATTGAATTAAAACGGCACGGATGGCAGCCCCTTCTGAGGGCATGAAGCTTGCCAGGTTTCAAGGAGATAAGTGCAGGGGTTTCTGTGAAACTGCACCTCAAACTGTTGAAAAACTCATGTCATATGTAGAGCAGGATGAAAACAGCAGGGATGGTAGCCTGTAACGGGGGACCTTCACAGTGCAGGTTAGATCTCAGCCTGCCCACCTGTTTCTGGGCCAGCTGCCTGCCCCTCTTTCTCATGCTGTACTTTGATGGAAAACCGATTCAGATGTTACCCAGGTGGGAGGCTGCCCATTTTCTTAGGCTCTGTCTAAGGGGTGACATCTGTTCTGTAGCTCCATACCTCCCCTACACTGTGGCTCATACCTTGTAGATGGCATCCCAGGCAGCTAGGCTCATCTGGAGCTGCACAACTCCACTACAGCCAGTAAACTGTAGGCCTCTCAAAGACCTTGCAGGTCTGGGCTTTCCCTAGCCAGGGCTGAGTGCAGTGGCTGGATGTTTTCTGGCACCTGGTTCCCGCCTTTCACCAGGGAGGCTTGCAGTCCTGGCATTTCCTGGGGCTGCCATGACACTGGCAGTCCCACCAGGCCTCCCAACCCTGGCAGGGTGCAGTTTCAGGTCATGCCTAGGACCTGGGGTTGTCCTTTCTCATAGCCCCTGCCCAAAACTCCAAGCTTGTTCTGGCAAGGGAGCTCAGCAGGGACATGTTTCTCTACCAGCCAGGAGGGGTAGAACTACTGCCTCCAGCTCTGAGAGTGAGGCATTAAATGGTTGTCAAAGAAAATTTAAAAAAGCAAATAGGTGGGGAGTGAGGAGGGTGGCATTCATTCTGTCTGCATGTGGAGCTTGGGGAACCCTAGCAGCAGGACATTCACCTTCAGGAACACCAGCTGCTCCACCAAACCAGGATCCAAGGAGAGGTGTGGTGTGGTGACACCCCACCAGTAATGCTGAACACCCTCTTGTTTGGAACACTAGTTGGTGGACAGGTGTTCCCAGGCAATTGTGGCCTGATTCTGCCACACCTGGCTGCAGGTTTCCCAATAGGGCAAGGGGTCGCAGTGCAGTGGCTCCACATCCTCAGTTAGATGAGTAGCTACCAAGGCCTCTATGCTACCTGCTGGATGGTGGGATGTGGTGCCTTCTGGATCCCAAGCTTTTGAAGCAATGGCCTTGGCCCACATTGGAACTGGCTGCAGTGGAGACTGTCTCTAGTGGGTTATGGAATAGAGAAAATCCCACACAATTTACTGATTCGTTTTGACGCACTGGCTGGGGGAGTAGTTAGCTGATTGCACGATTTCACAATGATTACACACTTAATTTATACAACACAATTTTATTTTAAAACTCTTTGCTACGTATATAACACTGCTTAGCTTTAAGAAACACCACAAACATTAAAAACACAATAACTACATATATCAGAAACAATGCTCCGAATGCACTTCCTTCCCAAACAATGTTTTATAAGAATTAGTGTTACAAAAACAACTACAATTACAACTAAAAGTTAAATTTGAATCAATACTATTATTTTTCATAATATACTTACAATCCTAGAATTCCAAGAAGCCAAATACCAAAATATGGTTTTCCTTCAGTCCCTTTCGGGCGCTCCGCGGCTTCAGCGTGAACTAAGGGATTCGTGTTCACGGAGAGGCTTGATTAGGTGATCAATCTAATCCGACCTTATACTTGCGATTCTTCCTTCGTTGTTCTGCAAGTGAAGTCACCTCCAAATTGGGACAGTAAGTTACAGGTTTTTATTGAGTGAGCTGCCGTCATTGGGCTCCTCCTACTCAGTTCATCATAACTCCCAAATTTGGGCTCGGATCTTACTCAACAGAAATTACCTTTGTTGAGCATTTTTAAATTATTCTTGTGGAGACTTCCATATCACTGTAAATACTCTTTCTTAGCAATTTGGTTAAAAGGCCTTAGGCTTTGATGTCTCGGAATTTAGGATATTTACTTTCTTTGTAAAAAATTTCTAAAGGTACAATTTAGATTAAGGTTTTAGGCGAAGTCAGGACTTTTCGCACGTAGCTCCAAAACAATGAGCTAGATAAGGAGATGGATCCTATCTTTCCTGAAACTGGCTAATGGGCAATCTTTACAAACATTCAAACTATTTCATTCAATATGACACAATCCTTTTCAAGAAATGAGACTAGCAAGAGAAGCCAGTACCTTTTTGACATGCTGTTGCTTCCAGACAAATGGCTCACAAAAGGGAGAGAGGCTTCTCACAGAGCCCTATGCTGTTTCTATATCCCTCCCCCAGAGCTCTTTTGCCTTCCCCCTCCCCCCCACCCCCACACACAAATTCAAGGGGAAAAATCGGTCACTAGCAAGCTACAGATGTCAACATCAGAGCAGTCTGTTCCCCTGTCTTTTTTGTTTTCCTACAAGACCGCCTTCCAAATCGCTGAATCTTGTTATGAATAAATTCAGAGCTTTTATAGGTCTCCTATTTTTTTTTTTTTTTTCTCCAATGATTCGGCTGCCAAATCGGGCCAAGTCTTCTCCAAATCGAATCACTGACTCAAGCACACATCTCTACAAGAAAGCTGTCAGTCAATTTTCCTTTTTATAGCTTTAGACTTGGTAATCTTACTACAGTTTGTAAAACGTTTAATGAAGTAAGCACTTGTTTCAGACCAGAAGTGAAATCCATCTGACTGATTAGTTTAGTGAAGAAACTTACAGGCTGTCTTGATTTGTCTGTATCGCCATGTAGTGGAAGACTTCTTGAAAAGGGTGAAGGAGCCAAATATGGAGTGTGAGCATAAAGAAGGAATAGCCTGTGGGAGGACCACTCGAATCTTGTTAATTCAGTGACTCCTATGAACTACTTGGTCTTTTTCCAGCATTATGAATATATAATGGGTCTTCTGTGGGATAGTTTTAACTGTTTTAAAACTATGGCTGAAGAAAGTAAATGAGGAATTATTTACTTCTAAAAATACCCGATTGACTTGCTCTTCACTGTGGTTGCAGACATGATGGGAACACAGCAAACCTAGTACTGAGTAAATGGCTCAGAAATGCATGCTTTAAGTTCCAGCACTGCACACCTGAACATTCGGTGACTTGCATAGAAACCTTTATGAAGCACAGTAAATTTGGAAGCCACCTTAATGGTAGGGGATGGCAGCATGAAAACAAGAGATGGCTAAATTTTAGAAATGCATCCTTTTGTATTTCCTAAATAAATATTTTTTTTCTGATTAAAAATGAATAATGCCAAGCTTAACTGGATGATGAATGGCTATTGTGATGACTACTACGTACTAAAAACAAACAAAGACCCCCTTATGTACTCTTATAAACACTTGAGCTTTAGGCACCTAGTTTGAAATTGGAATATTTTTTTCACTTTTACAGCAGGAGCACAAGTGTAAGGTAAGAAGCTTGTGCAAAGCTAGGAACAAAAATCCATTTATGGTGTTGTCTGCAGCCCAGTTTATAATCAACTTCTGCCTCGAGGCAAAACTTTCTGTAGTAGCAATGGTTGTAAAAGACTCTAGTACTCCTTTCTTTAAGGATTAAAGGTTCCTGCTAAAGAATCTGACTGGATATGTGCTTCATTTTCCTTTGCAACTCTGTAAGGAGGTGTAAAGACTTTTTAATAAGTCATTTTTCCTTGGCTTGCAAACTGTCTAGTCTACTAAAATGACTGAAGAACTCTTGAAACTAGCAGTCAAGCTAAAAGGCATGGATCCTTCAATTGTACTGCATAAGCTGCTTTTTTAACATCTTGCTTCTATTTTTAAGTTCCTCTTTTAACTCTGTTCCCTAGACTGTAGGAGTAGAATGCTGGTTTAGAGCATCAATTTTGCACCTGCACTCGGTGCAATTTTAGAAAGGCGTGCAATTTGGGAAGGTGCTGGGCGGGGGGGCGGGGAAATGGAAGGCTTAGACCTCCAGTGAATCAAGTCTTGACTTTCTCTCCAAGGGTGTAAAGCAGCATCTTTTATTTGGGGGTAGCTGGTTTTTCTAATGCATAAAGACTTGGTGAGACTGCATCCAGTCTGAACTGTTGCCAATAGCTTCTTTTTGAATCTGAGCACATTTTATAGTAGAAAAAAATAATAGCATTCCTTTCCTTGTTTTAGTTTTTTCAAACAGCTGTATCATTGCTTTATAGTAATGTCTCTTCTAGTGGCGAAGCTGCTTTTAGTAGAGGCTTGGAGAGTGTGACAAATGGTTCATGTGTGGTATTTGTTTTTTGTTTGTTTAAAACAAACCAAACTGGCTTATATGTGACTTACTAATATGAGAGGTGTTCAAACATTTCGGCCTCATGGGCCAGATAAGCAGACTGGGTAGGACCCTGTATGCCCAATCTGTCCTCCCCACGGGTCCAGAGAATAGTGGCAGTTAATTGCTGCTCCGTCTCCCCTGCTGCCAAATTTTTAGGGCCATCAGGAGCCCTGCCGGCTGGATGGTACAGCTCTGAGAACCGGATCTAGTGTAGAGTGTTCTTGAGTGCCAAGTTGTATAAGCATTAGATGCCATAGTATCACATGTATGAAGGAGTAGTTTATGAAACTTTTTTTTAGCGTGTTCCTCTCCCTTCCTTTCTAAGCACTCCACTTTGATTTTGTTCTGACACCTACGTGAATAACACCGACCAGTGATTTTTAGTTGACGGCCTATGTGGATTGGAAGTAAACTGCTATTCCTTTGTGTTCTATAC